>NW_027275721.1:505252-805252 GCF_030028105.1 Mobula birostris
CACAAACACAACACACTACAACATTCCCAACACAAAAACACTACACTGTATAACACTCCCCACACACAAACACTACACACTACAACATTCCCAACACAAAAACACTACACACTACAACACTCCCCACACACAATCACTACACACTACAACATTCCCAACACAAAAACACTACACTGTATAACACTCCCCACACACAATCACTACACACTACAACATTCCCAACACAAAAACACTGCACTGTACAACACTCCCCACACACAATCACTACACACTCCAACATTCCCAACTCAAAAACACTACACTGTACAACACTCCCCACACACAATCACTACACACTACAACATTCCCAACACTAAAACACTACACTGTATAACACTCCCCACACACAAACACTACACACTACAACATTCCCAACACAAAAACACTACACACTACAACACTCCCCACACACAATCACTACACACTACAACATTCCCAACACAAAAACCCTACACTGTATAACACTCCCCACACACAATCACTACACACTACAACATTCCCAACACAAAAACACTACACTGTATAACACTCCCCACACACAATCACTACACACTACAACATTCCCAACACAAAAACACTGCACTGTATAACACTCCCCACAAACAAACACTACACACTACAACATTCCCAACACAAAAACACTACACTGTATAACACTCCACACACACAATCACTACACACTACAACATTCCCAACACAAAAACACTACACTGTATAACACTCCCCACACACAATCACTACACACTACAACATTCCCAACACAAAAACAGTACACACTACAACACTCCCCACACACAATCACTACACACTACAACATTCCCAACACAAAAACACTACACTGTACAACACTCCCCACACACAATCACTACACACTACAACATTCCCAACACAAAAAGACTGCACTGTATAACACTCCCCACACACAATCACTACACACTCCAACATTCCCAACACAAGAACACTACACTGTATAACATTCCCCACACACAATCACTACACACTACAACATTCTCAACACAAAAACACTACACTGTATAACACTCCCCACACAAAAACACTACACACTACAACATTCCCAACACAGAAACACTACACTGTATAACACTCCCCACACACAAACACTACACACTACAACATTCCCAACACAGAAACACTACACTGTATAACACTCTCCACACAAAAACACTACACACTACAACATTCCCAACACAGAAACACTACACGCTATAACACTCCCCACACACAATCACTACACACTACAACATTCCCAACACAAAAACACTACAGTGTATAACACTCCCCACACACAAACACTACACACTACAAAATTCCCAACACAAAGACACTACACTGTATAACACTCCCCACACACAAACACTATGCACTATAACATTCCCAACACACAAACACTACACTGCATAACATTCTCCACACACAAACACTACACTCTACAACACTCCCCACACACAAACACTACACACTACAACATTCCCAACACAAAAACACTACACACTACAACACTCCCCACACACAATCACTACACACTACAACATTCCCAACACAAAAACACTGCACTGTACAACACTCCCCACACACAATCACTACACACTACAACATTCCCAACACAAAAACACTACAGTGTACAACACTCCCCACACACAATCACTACACACTACAACATTCCCAACGCAAAAACACTACACTGTACAACACTCCCACACACAATCACTACACACTCCAACATTCCCAACACAAGAACACTACACTGTATAACATTCCCCACACACAATCACTACACACTACAACATTCTCAACACTAAAACACTACACTGTATAACACTCCCCACACAAAAACACTACACACTACAACATTCCCAACACAGAAACACTACACTGTATAACACTCCCCACACACAAAGACTACACACTACAACATTCCCAACACAGAAACACTACACTGTATAACACTCTCCACACAAAAACACTACACACTACAACATTCCCAACACAGAAACACTACACTCTATAACACTCCCCACACACAATCACTACACACTACAACATTCCCAACACAAAAACACTACACTGTATAACACTCCCCACACACAATCACTACACACTACAACATTCCCAACACAGAGACACTACACTGTATAACACTCCCCACACACAATCACTACACACTACAACATTCCCAACACAAAAACACTGCACTGTACAACACTCCCCACACACAATCACTACACACTCCAACATTCCCAACTCAAAAACACTACACTGTACAACACTCCCCACACACAATCACTACACACTACAACATTCCCAACACTAAAACACTACACTGTATAACACTCCCCACACACAAACACTACACACTACAACATTCCCAACACAAAAACACTACACACTACAACACTCCCCACACACAATCACTACACACTACAACATTCCCAACGCAAAAACACTACACTGTATAACACTCCCCACACACAATCACTACACACTACAACATTCCCAACACAAAAACACTACACTGTATAAACACTCCCCACACACAATCACTAGATACTACAACATTCCCAACACAAAAACACTACACTGTATAACACTCCCCACACACAATCACTACACACTACAACATTCCCAACACAGAGACACTACACTGTATAACACTGCCCACACACAATCACTACACACTACAACATTCCCAACACAAAAACACTACACTGTATAACATTGCCCACACACAAACACTACACACTACAACATTCCCAACACAAAGACACTACACTGAACAACACTCCCCACACACAAACACTACACACTACAACATTCCCAACACAAAAACACTACACTGTACAACACTCCCCACACACAAGCACTACACACTACAACATTCCCAACACAAAGACACTACACTGTATAACACTCCCCACACACAAACACTATGCACTATAACATTCCCAACACAAAAACACTACACTGCATAACATTCTCCACACACAAACACTACACTCTACAACACTTCCCACACACAAACACTACACACTACAACATTCCCAACACAAAAACACTGCACTGTACAACACTCCCCACACACAAACACTACACACTACAACATTCCCAACACAAAAATACTACACTGTATAACACTCCCAACACACAATCACTACACACTACAACATTCCCAACACAAAAACACTGCACTGTACAACACTCCCCACACACAGTCACTACACACTACAACATTCCCAACACAAAAACACTACACTGTACAACACTCCCCACACACAAACACTACACAGTACAACATTCCCAACACAAAAACACTACACTGTATAACATTCTCCACACAAAAACACTACACACTACAACATTCCCAACACAAAAACACTACACACTACAACACTCCCCACACACAATCACTACACACTACAACATTCCCAACACAAAAACACTACACACTACAACACTCCCCACACACAATCACTACACACTACAACATTCCCAACACAAAAGCCCTGCACTGTATAACACTCCCCACACACAATCACTACACACTACAACATTCCCAACACAGAGAAACTACACTGTATAACACT
This sequence comes from Mobula birostris, assembly GCF_030028105.1. Taxonomy (NCBI): domain Eukaryota; kingdom Metazoa; phylum Chordata; class Chondrichthyes; order Myliobatiformes; family Myliobatidae; genus Mobula; species Mobula birostris. The sequence goes on from NW_027275721.1 coordinate 508,894, forward strand.
CCCCACACACAATCACTACACACTACAACATTCCCAACTTAAAAACACTGCACTGTATAACACTCCCCACACACAAACACTACACACTACAACATTCCCAACACAAAAACACTACACTGTATAACACTCCCCACACACAAACACTACACACTACAACATTCCCAACACAAAGACACTACACTGTATAACACTCCCCACACACAAACACTATGCACTATAACATTCCCAACACAAAAACACTACACTGCATAACATTCTCCACACACAAACACTACACTCTACAACACTCCCCACACACAAACACTACACACTACAACATTCCCAACACAAAAACACTGCACTGTACAACACTCCCCACACACAAACACTACATACTGGAACATTCCCAACACAAAAACACTACACTCTATAACACTCCCCACACACAATCACTACACACTACAACATTCCCAACACAAAAACACTACACTGTATAACACTCCACACACACAATCACTACACACTACAACATTCCCAACACAAAAACACTGCACTGTACAACACTCCCCACACACAGTCACTACACACTACAACATTCCCAACACAAAAACACAGCACTGTACAACACTCCCCACACACAATCACTACACACTACAACATTCCCAACACAAAAACACTACACTGTATAACACTCCCCACACATAATCACTACACACTACAACATTCCCAACACAAAAACACTGCACTGTACAACACTCCCCACACACAATCACTACACACTCCAACATTCCCAACTCAAAAACACTACACTGTACAACACTCCCCACACACAATCACTACACACTACAACATTCCCAACACTAAAACACTACACTGTATAACACTCCCCACACACAAACACTACACCCTACAACATTCCCAACACAAAAACACTACACACTACAACACTCCCCACACACAATCACTACACACTACAACATTCCCAACGCAAAAACACTACACTGTATAACACTCCCCACACACAATCACTACACACTACAACATTCCCAACACAAAAACACTACACTGTATAAACACTCCCCACACACAATCACTAGACACTACAACATTCCCAACACAAAAACACTACACTGTATAACACTCCCCACACACAATCACTACACACTACAACATTCCCAACACAGAGACACTACACTGTATAACACTGCCCACACACAATCACTACACACTACAACATTCCCAACACAAAAACACTACACTGTATAACATTGCCCACACACAAACACTACACACTACAACATTCCCAACACAAAGACACTACACTGAACAACACTCCCCACACACAAACACTACACACTACAACATTCCCAACACAAAAACACTACACTGTACAACACTCCCCACACACAAACACTACACACTACAACATTCCCAACACAAAGACACTACACTGTATAACACTCCCCACACACAAACACTATGCACTATAACATTCCCAACACAAAAACACTACACTGCATAACATTCTCCACACACAAACACTACACTCTACAACACTTCCCACACACAAACACTACACAGTACAACATTCCCAACACAAAAACACTGCACTGTACAACACTCCCCACACACAAACACTACACACTACAACATTCCCAACACAAAAATACTACACTGTACAACACTCCCCACACACAGTCACTACACACTACAACATTCCCAACACAAAAACACTGCACTGTACAACACTCCCCACACACAATCACTACACACTCCAACATTCCCAACTCAAAAACACTGCACTGTACAACACTCCCCACACACAAACACTACACACTACAACATTCCCAACACAAAAACACTACACTGTATAACACTCCCCACACACAAACACTACACACTACAACATTCCCAACACAAAAACACTGCACTGTACAACACTCCCCACACACAGTCACTACACACTACAACATTCCCAACACAAAAACACTGCACTGTACAACACTCCCCACACACAATCACTACACACTCCAACATTCCCAACTCAAAAACACTGCACTGTACAACACTCCCCACACACAAACACTACACACTACAACATTCCCAACACAAAAACACTACACTGTATAACACTCCCCACACACAAACACTACACACTACAACATTCCCAACACAAAAACACTGCACACTACAACACTCCCCACACACAATCACTACACACTACAACATTCCCAACACAAAAACACTACACTGTATAACACTCCCCACACACAATCACTACACACTACAACATTCCCAACACAGAGACAGTACACTGTATAACACTCCCCACACACAATCACTACACACTACAACATTCCCAACACAAAAACACTGCACTGTACAACACTCCCCACACACAATCACTACACCATCCAACATTCCCAACTCAAAAACACTACACTGTACAACACTCCCCACACACAATCACTACACACTACAACATTCCCAACACTAAAACACTACACTGTATAACACTCCCCACACACAAACACTACACACTACAACATTCCCAACACAAAAACACTACACACTACAACACTCCCCACACACAATCACTACACACTACAACATTCCCAACACAAAAGCCCTGCACTGTATAACACTCCCCACACACAATCACTACACACTACAACATTCCCAACACAGAGAAACTACACTGTATAACACTCCCCACACACAATCACTACACACTACAACATTCCCAACACAAAAACACTGCACTGTATAACACTCCCCACACACAAACACTACACACTACAACATTCCCAACACAAAAACACTACACTGTATAACACTCCCCACACACAATCACTACACACTACAACATTCCCAACACAAAAACACTACACTGTATAACACTCCCCACACACAATCACTACACACTACAACATTCCCAACACAAAAACAGTACACACTACAACACTCCCCACACACAATCACTACACACTACAGCATTCCCAACACAAAAACACTACACTGTACAACACTCCCCACACACAATCACTACACACTACAACATTCCCAACACCAAAACACTACACTGTATAACACTCCCCACACACAATCACTATACACTACAACATTCCCAACACAAAAAGACTACACTGTACAACACTCCCCACACACAAGCACTACACACTACAACATTCCCAACACAAAGACACTACACTGTATAACACTCCCCACACACAAACACTATGCACTATAACATTCCCAACACAAAAACACTACACTGCATAACATTCTCCACACACAAACACTACACTCTACAACACTTCCCACACACAAACACTACACACTACAACATTCCCAACACAAAAACACTGCACTGTACAACACTCCCCACACACAAACACTACACACTACAACATTCCCAACACAAAAATACTACACTGTATAACACTCCCAACACACAATCACTACACACTACAACATTCCCAACACAAAAACACTGCACTGTACAACACTCCCCACACACAGTCACTACACACTACAACATTCCCAACACAAAAACACTGCACTGTACAACACTCCCCACACACAATCACTACACACTCCAACATTCCCAACTCAAAAACACTGCACTGTACAACACTCCCCACACACAAACACTACACACTACAACATTCCCAACACAAAAACACTACACTGTATAACACTCCCCACACACAAACACTACACACTACAACATTCCCAACACAAAAACACTGCACTGTACAACACTCCCCACACACAGTCACTACACACTACAACATTCCCAACACAAAAACACTGCACTGTACAACACTCCCCACACACAATCTCTACACACTCCAACATTCCCAACTCAAAAACACTGCACTGTACAACACTCCCCACACACAAACACTACACACTACAACATTCCCAACACAAAAACACTACACTGTATAACACTCCCCACACACAAACACTACACACTACAACATTCCCAACACAAAAACACTACACACTACAACACTCCCCACACACAATCACTACACACTACAACATTCCCAACACAAAAACACTACACTGTATAACACTCCCCACACACAATCACTACACACTACAACATTCCCAACACAAAAACACTGCACTGTACAACACTCCCCACACACAATCACTACACACTCCAACATTCCCAACTCAAAAACACTACACTGTACAACACTCCCCACACACAATCACTACACACTACAACATTCCCAACACTAAAACACTACACTGTATAACACTCCCCACACACAAACACTACACACTACAACATTCCCAACACAAAAACACTACACACTACAACACTCCCCACACACAATCACTACACACTACAACATTCCCAACACAAAAACACTACACTGTACAACACTCCCCACACACAATCACTACACACTACAACATTCCCAACACAAAAAGACTGCACTGTATAACACTCCCCACACACAATCACTACACACTCCAACATTCCCAACACAAGAACACTACACTGTATAACATTCCCCACACACAATCACTACACACTACAACATTCTCAACACAAAAACACTACACTGTATAACACTCCCCACACAAAAACACTACACACTACAACATTCCCAACACAGAAACACTACACTGTATAACACTCCCCACACACAAACACTACACACTACAACATTCCCAACACAGAAACACTACACTGTATAACACTCTCCACACAAAAACACTACACACTACAACATTCCCAACACAGAAACACTACACGCTATAACACTCCCCACACACAATCACTACACACTACAACATTCCCAACACAAAAACACTACAGTGTATAACACTCCCCACACACAAACACTACACACTACAAAATTCCCAACACAAAGACACTACACTGTATAACACTCCCCACACACAAACACTATGCACTATAACATTCCCAACACACAAACACTACACTGCATAACATTCTCCACACACAAACACTACACTCTACAACACTCCCCACACACAAACACTACACACTACAACATTCCCAACACAAAAACACTACACACTACAACACTCCCCACACACAATCACTACACACTACAACATTCCCAACACAAAAACACTGCACTGTACAACACTCCCCACACACAATCACTACACACTTCAACATTCCCAACACAAAAACACTACAGTGTACAACACTCCCCACACACAATCACTACACACTACAACATTCCCAACGCAAAAACACTACACTGTACAACACTCCCACACACAATCACTACACACTCCAACATTCCCAACACAAGAACACTACACTGTATAACATTCCCCACACACAATCACTACACACTACAACATTCTCAACACTAAAACACTACACTGTATAACACTCCCCACACAAAAACACTACACACTACAACACTCCCAACACAGAAACACTACACTGTATAACACTCCCCACACACAAACACTACACACTACAACATTCCCAACACAGAAACACTACACTGTATAACACTCTCCACACAAAAACACTACACACTACAACATTCCCAACACAGAAACACTACACTCTATAACACTCCCCACACACAATCACTACACACTACAACATTCCCAACACAAAAACACTACACTGTATAACACTCCCCACACACAATCACTACACACTACAACATTCCCAACACAGAGACACTACACTGTATAACACTCCCCACACACAATCACTACACACTACAACATTCCCAACACTAAAACACTACACTGTATAACACTCCCCACACACAAACACTACACACTACAACATTCCCAACACAAAAACACTACACACTACAACACTCCCCACACACAATCACTACACACTACAACATTCCCAACACAAAAACCCTACACTGTATAACACTCCCCACACACAATCACTACACACTACAACATTCCCAACACAAAAACACTACACTGTATAACACTCCCCACACACAATCACTACACACTACAACATTCCCAACACAAAAACACTGCACTGTATAACACTCCCCACAAACAAACACTACACACTACAACATTCCCAACACAAAAACACTACACTGTATAACACTCCACACACACAATCACTACACACTACAACATTCCCAACACAAAAACACTACACTGTATAACACTCCCCACACACAATCACTACACACTACAACATTCCCAACACAAAAACAGTACACACTACAACACTCCCCACACACAATCACTACACACTACAACATTCCCAACACAAAAACACTACACTGTACAACACTCCCCACACACAATCACTACACACTACAACATTCCCAACACAAAAAGACTGCACTGTATAACACTCCCCACACACAATCACTACACACTCCAACATTCCCAACACAAGAACACTACACTGTATAACATTCCCCACACACAATCACTACACACTACAACATTCTCAACACAAAAACACTACACTGTATAACACTCCCCACACAAAAACACTACACACTACAACATTCCCAACACAGAAACACTACACTGTATAACACTCCCCACACACAAACACTACACACTACAACATTCCCAACACAGAAACACTACACTGTATAACACTCTCCACACAAAAACACTACACACTACAACATTCCCAACACAGAAACACTACACGCTATAACACTCCCCACACACAATCACTACACACTACAACATTCCCAACACAAAAACACTACAGTGTATAACACTCCCCACACACAAACACTACACACTACAAAATTCCCAACACAAAGACACTACACTGTATAACACTCCCCACACACAAACACTATGCACTATAACATTCCCAACACACAAACACTACACTGCATAACATTCTCCACACACAAACACTACACTCTACAACACTCCCCACACACAAACACTACACACTACAACATTCCCAACACAAAAACACTACACACTACAACACTCCCCACACACAATCACTACACACTACAACATTCCCAACACAAAAACACTGCACTGTACAACACTCCCCACACACAATCACTACACACTACAACATTCCCAACACAAAAACACTACAGTGTACAACACTCCCCACACACAATCACTACACACTACAACATTCCCAACGCAAAAACACTACACTGTACAACACTCCCACACACAATCACTACACACTCCAACATTCCCAACACAAGAACACTACACTGTATAACATTCCCCACACACAATCACTACACACTACAACATTCTCAACACTAAAACACTACACTGTATAACACTCCCCACACAAAAACACTACACACTACAACATTCCCAACACAGAAACACTACACTGTATAACACTCCCCACACACAAACACTACACACTACAACATTCCCAACACAGAAACACTACACTGTATAACACTCTCCACACAAAAACACTACACACTACAACATTCCCAACACAGAAACACTACACTCTATAACACTCCCCACACACAATCACTACACACTACAACATTCCCAACACAAAAACACTACACTGTATAACACTCCCCACACACAATCACTACACACTACAACATTCCCAACACAGAGACACTACACTGTATAACACTCCCCACACACAATCACTACACACTACAACATTCCCAACACAAAAACACTGCACTGTACAACACTCCCCACACACAATCACTACACACTCCAACATTCCCAACTCAAAAACACTACACTGTACAACACTCCCCACACACAATCACTACACACTACAACATTCCCAACACTAAAACACTACACTGTATAACACTCCCCACACACAAACACTACACACTACAACATTCCCAACACAAAAACACTACACACTACAACACTCCCCACACACAATCACTACACACTACAACATTCCCAACGCAAAAACACTACACTGTATAACACTCCCCACACACAATCACTACACACTACAACATTCCCAACACAAAAACACTACACTGTATAAACACTCCCCACACACAATCACTAGATACTACAACATTCCCAACACAAAAACACTACACTGTATAACACTCCCCACACACAATCACTACACACTACAACATTCCCAACACAGAGACACTACACTGTATAACACTGCCCACACACAATCACTACACACTACAACATTCCCAACACAAAAACACTACACTGTATAACATTGCCCACACACAAACACTACACACTACAACATTCCCAACACAAAGACACTACACTGAACAACACTCCCCACACACAAACACTACACACTACAACATTCCCAACACAAAAACACTACACTGTACAACACTCCCCACACACAAGCACTACACACTACAACATTCCCAACACAAAGACACTACACTGTATAACACTCCCCACACACAAACACTATGCACTATAACATTCCCAACACAAAAACACTACACTGCATAACATTCTCCACACACAAACACTACACTCTACAACACTTCCCACACACAAACACTACACACTACAACATTCCCAACACAAAAACACTGCACTGTACAACACTCCCCACACACAAACACTACACACTACAACATTCCCAACACAAAAATACTACACTGTATAACACTCCCAACACACAATCACTACACACTACAACATTCCCAACACAAAAACACTGCACTGTACAACACTCCCCACACACAGTCACTACACACTACAACATTCCCAACACAAAAACACTACACTGTACAACACTCCCCACACACAAACACTACACAGTACAACATTCCCAACACAAAAACACTACACTGTATAACATTCTCCACACAAAAACACTACACACTACAACATTCCCAACACAAAAACACTACACACTACAACACTCCCCACACACAATCACTACACACTACAACATTCCCAACACAAAAACACTACACACTACAACACTCCCCACACACAATCACTACACACTACAACATTCCCAACACAAAAGCCCTGCACTGTATAACACTCCCCACACACAATCACTACACACTACAACATTCCCAACACAGAGAAACTACACTGTATAACACTCCCCACACACAATCACTACACACTACAACATTCCCAACTTAAAAACACTGCACTGTATAACACTCCCCACACACAAACACTACACACTACAACATTCCCAACACAAAAACACTACACTGTATAACACTCCCCACACACAAACACTACACACTACAACATTCCCAACACAAAGACACTACACTGTATAACACTCCCCACACACAAACACTATGCACTATAACATTCCCAACACAAAAACACTACACTGCATAACATTCTCCACACACAAACACTACACTCTACAACACTCCCCACACACAAACACTACACACTACAACATTCCCAACACAAAAACACTGCACTGTACAACACTCCCCACACACAAACACTACATACTGGAACATTCCCAACACAAAAACACTACACTCTATAACACTCCCCACACACAATCACTACACACTACAACATTCCCAACACAAAAACACTACACTGTATAACACTCCACACACACAATCACTACACACTACAACATTCCCAACACAAAAACACTGCACTGTACAACACTCCCCACACACAGTCACTACACACTACAACATTCCCAACACAAAAACACAGCACTGTACAACACTCCCCACACACAATCACTACACACTACAACATTCCCAACACAAAAACACTACACTGTATAACACTCCCCACACACAATCACTACACACTACAACATTCCCAACACAAAAACACTGCACTGTACAACACTCCCCACACACAATCACTACACACTCCAACATTCCCAACTCAAAAACACTACACTGTACAACACTCCCCACACACAATCACTACACACTACAACATTCCCAACACTAAAACACTACACTGTATAACACTCCCCACACACAAACACTACACCCTACAACATTCCCAACACAAAAACACTACACACTACAACACTCCCCACACACAATCACTACACACTACAACATTCCCAACGCAAAAACACTACACTGTATAACACTCCCCACACACAATCACTACACACTACAACATTCCCAACACAAAAACACTACACTGTATAAACACTCCCCACACACAATCACTAGACACTACAACATTCCCAACACAAAAACACTACACTGTATAACACTCCCCACACACAATCACTACACACTACAACATTCCCAACACAGAGACACTACACTGTATAACACTGCCCACACACAATCACTACACACTACAACATTCCCAACACAAAAACACTACACTGTATAACATTGCCCACACACAAACACTACACACTACAACATTCCCAACACAAAGACACTACACTGAACAACACTCCCCACACACAAACACTACACACTACAACATTCCCAACACAAAAACACTACACTGTACAACACTCCCCACACACAAACACTACACACTACAACATTCCCAACACAAAGACACTACACTGTATAACACTCCCCACACACAAACACTATGCACTATAACATTCCCAACACAAAAACACTACACTGCATAACATTCTCCACACACAAACACTACACTCTACAACACTTCCCACACACAAACACTACACAGTACAACATTCCCAACACAAAAACACTGCACTGTACAACACTCCCCACACACAAACACTACACACTACAACATTCCCAACACAAAAATACTACACTGTACAACACTCCCCACACACAGTCACTACACACTACAACATTCCCAACACAAAAACACTGCACTGTACAACACTCCCCACACACAATCACTACACACTCCAACATTCCCAACTCAAAAACACTGCACTGTACAACACACCCCACACACAAACACTACACACTACAACATTCCCAACACAAAAACACTACACTGTATAACACTCCCCACACACAAACACTACACACTACAACATTCCCAACACAAAAACACTGCACTGTACAACACTCCCCACACACAGTCACTACACACTACAACATTCCCAACACAAAAACACTGCACTGTACAACACTCCCCACACACAATCACTACACACTCCAACATTCCCAACTCAAAAACACTGCACTGTACAACACTCCCCACACACAAACACTACACACTACAACATTCCCAACACAAAAACACTACACTGTATAACACTCCCCACACACAAACACTACACACTACAACATTCCCAACACAAAAACACTGCACACTACAACACTCCCCACACACAATCACTACACACTACAACATTCCCAACACAAAAACACTACACTGTATAACACTCCCCACACACAATCACTACACACTACAACATTCCCAACACAGAGACAGTACACTGTATAACACTCCCCACACACAATCACTACACACTACAACATTCCCAACACAAAAACACTGCACTGTACAACACTCCCCACACACAATCACTACACCATCCAACATTCCCAACTCAAAAACACTACACTGTACAACACTCCCCACACACAATCACTACACACTACAACATTCCCAACACTAAAACACTACACTGTATAACACTCCCCACACACAAACACTACACACTACAACATTCCCAACACAAAAACACTACACACTACAACACTCCCCACACACAATCACTACACACTACAACATTCCCAACACAAAAGCCCTGCACTGTATAACACTCCCCACACACAATCACTACACACTACAACATTCCCAACACAGAGAAACTACACTGTATAACACTCCCCACACACAATCACTACACACTACAACATTCCCAACACAAAAACACTGCACTGTATAACACTCCCCACACACAAACACTACACACTACAACATTCCCAACACAAAAACACTACACTGTATAACACTCCCCACACACAATCACTACACACTACAACATTCCCAACACAAAAACACTACACTGTATAACACTCCCCACACACAATCACTACACACTACAACATTCCCAACACAAAAACAGTACACACTACAACACTCCCCACACACAATCACTACACACTACAGCATTCCCAACACAAAAACACTACACTGTACAACACTCCCCACACACAATCACTACACACTACAACATTCCCAACACCAAAACACTACACTGTATAACACTCCCCACACACAATCACTATACACTACAACATTCCCAACACAAAAAGACTACACTGTATAACACTCCCACACACAATCACTACACACTCCAACATTCCCAAAACAAGAACACTACACTGTATAAACACTCCCCACACACAATCACTAGATACTACAACATTCCCAACACAAAAACACTACACTGTATAACACTCCCCACACACAATCACTACACACTACAACATTCCCAACACAGAGACACTACACTGTATAACACTGCCCACACACAATCACTACACACTACAACATTCCCAACACAAAAACACTACACTGTATAACATTGCCCACACACAAACACTACACACTACAACATTCCCAACACAAAGACACTACACTGAACAACACTCCCCACACACAAACACTACACACTACAACATTCCCAACACAAAAACACTACACTGTACAACACTCCCCACACACAAGCACTACACACTACAACATTCCCAACACAAAGACACTACACTGTATAACACTCCCCACACACAAACACTATGCACTATAACATTCCCAACACAAAAACACTACACTGCATAACATTCTCCACACACAAACACTACACTCTACAACACTTCCCACACACAAACACTACACACTACAACATTCCCAACACAAAAACACTGCACTGTACAACACTCCCCACACACAAACACTACACACTACAACATTCCCAACACAAAAATACTACACTGTATAACACTCCCAACACACAATCACTACACACTACAACATTCCCAACACAAAAACACTGCACTGTACAACACTCCCCACACACAGTCACTACACACTACAACATTCCCAACACAAAAACACTACACTGTACAACACTCCCCACACACAAACACTACACAGTACAACATTCCCAACACAAAAACACTACACTGTATAACATTCTCCACACAAAAACACTACACACTACAACATTCCCAACACAAAAACACTACACACTACAACACTCCCCACACACAATCACTACACACTACAACATTCCCAACACAAAAACACTACACACTACAACACTCCCCACACACAATCACTACACACTACAACATTCCCAACACAAAAGCCCTGCACTGTATAACACTCCCCACACACAATCACTACACACTACAACATTCCCAACACAGAGAAACTACACTGTATAACACTCCCCACACACAATCACTACACACTACAACATTCCCAACTTAAAAACACTGCACTGTATAACACTCCCCACACACAAACACTACACACTACAACATTCCCAACACAAAAACACTACACTGTATAACACTCCCCACACACAAACACTACACACTACAACATTCCCAACACAAAGACACTACACTGTATAACACTCCCCACACACAAACACTATGCACTATAACATTCCCAACACAAAAACACTACACTGCATAACATTCTCCACACACAAACACTACACTCTACAACACTCCCCACACACAAACACTACACACTACAACATTCCCAACACAAAAACACTGCACTGTACAACACTCCCCACACACAAACACTACATACTGGAACATTCCCAACACAAAAACACTACACTCTATAACACTCCCCACACACAATCACTACACACTACAACATTCCCAACACAAAAACACTACACTGTATAACACTCCACACACACAATCACTACACACTACAACATTCCCAACACAAAAACACTGCACTGTACAACACTCCCCACACACAGTCACTACACACTACAACATTCCCAACACAAAAACACAGCACTGTACAACACTCCCCACACACAATCACTACACACTACAACATTCCCAACACAAAAACACTACACTGTATAACACTCCCCACACACAATCACTACACACTACAACATTCCCAACACAAAAACACTGCACTGTACAACACTCCCCACACACAATCACTACACACTCCAACATTCCCAACTCAAAAACACTACACTGTACAACACTCCCCACACACAATCACTACACACTACAACATTCCCAACACTAAAACACTACACTGTATAACACTCCCCACACACAAACACTACACACTACAACATTCCCAACACAAAAACACTACACACTACAACACTCCCCACACACAATCACTACACACTACAACATTCCCAACGCAAAAACACTACACTGTATAACACTCCCCACACACAATCACTACACACTACAACATTCCCAACACAAAAACACTACACTGTATAAACACTCCCCACACACAATCACTAGACACTACAACATTCCCAACACAAAAACACTACACTGTATAACACTCCCCACACACAATCACTACACACTACAACATTCCCAACACAGAGACACTACACTGTATAACACTGCCCACACACAATCACTACACACTACAACATTCCCAACACAAAAACACTACACTGTATAACATTGCCCACACACAAACACTACACACTACAACATTCCCAACACAAAGACACTACACTGAACAACACTCCCCACACACAAACACTACACACTACAACATTCCCAACACAAAAACACTACACTGTACAACACTCCCCACACACAAACACTACACACTACAACATTCCCAACACAAAGACACTACACTGTATAACACTCCCCACACACAAACACTATGCACTATAACATTCCCAACACAAAAACACTACACTGCATAACATTCTCCACACACAAACACTACACTCTACAACACTTCCCACACACAAACACTACACAGTACAACATTCCCAACACAAAAACACTGCACTGTACAACACTCCCCACACACAAACACTACACACTACAACATTCCCAACACAAAAATACTACACTGTACAACACTCCCCACACACAGTCACTACACACTACAACATTCCCAACACAAAAACACTGCACTGTACAACACTCCCCACACACAATCACTACACACTCCAACATTCCCAACTCAAAAACACTGCACTGTACAACACTCCCCACACACAAACACTACACACTACAACATTCCCAACACAAAAACACTACACTGTATAACACTCCCCACACACAAACACTACACACTACAACATTCCCAACACAAAAACACTGCACTGTACAACACTCCCCACACACAGTCACTACACACTACAACATTCCCAACACAAAAACACTGCACTGTACAACACTCCCCACACACAATCACTACACACTCCAACATTCCCAACTCAAAAACACTGCACTGTACAACACTCCCCACACACAAACACTACACACTACAACATTCCCAACACAAAAACACTACACTGTATAACACTCCCCACACACAAACACTACACACTACAACATTCCCAACACAAAAACACTGCACACTACAACACTCCCCACACACAATCACTACACACTACAACATTCCCAACACAAAAACACTACACTGTATAACACTCCCCACACACAATCACTACACACTACAACATTCCCAACACAGAGACAGTACACTGTATAACACTCCCCACACACAATCACTACACACTACAACATTCCCAACACAAAAACACTGCACTGTACAACACTCCCCACACACAATCACTACACCATCCAACATTCCCAACTCAAAAACACTACACTGTACAACACTCCCCACACACAATCACTACACACTACAACATTCCCAACACTAAAACACTACACTGTATAACACTCCCCACACACAAACACTACACACTACAACATTCCCAACACAAAAACACTACACACTACAACACTCCCCACACACAATCACTACACACTACAACATTCCCAACACAAAAGCCCTGCACTGTATAACACTCCCCACACACAATCACTACACACTACAACATTCCCAACACAGAGAAACTACACTGTATAACACTCCCCACACACAATCACTACACACTACAACATTCCCAACACAAAAACACTGCACTGTATAACACTCCCCACACACAAACACTACACACTACAACATTCCCAACACAAAAACACTACACTGTATAACACTCCCCACACACAATCACTACACACTACAACATTCCCAACACAAAAACACTACACTGTATAACACTCCCCACACACAATCACTACACACTACAACATTCCCAACACAAAAACAGTACACACTACAACACTCCCCACACACAATCACTACACACTACAGCATTCCCAACACAAAAACACTACACTGTACAACACTCCCCACACACAATCACTACACACTACAACATTCCCAACACCAAAACACTACACTGTATAACACTCCCCACACACAATCACTATACACTACAACATTCCCAACACAAAAAGACTACACTGTACAACACTCCCCACACACAAGCACTACACACTACAACATTCCCAACACAAAGACACTACACTGTATAACACTCCCCACACACAAACACTATGCACTATAACATTCCCAACACAAAAACACTACACTGCATAACATTCTCCACACACAAACACTACACTCTACAACACTTCCCACACACAAACACTACACACTACAACATTCCCAACACAAAAACACTGCACTGTACAACACTCCCCACACACAAACACTACACACTACAACATTCCCAACACAAAAATACTACACTGTATAACACTCCCAACACACAATCACTACACACTACAACATTCCCAACACAAAAACACTGCACTGTACAACACTCCCCACACACAGTCACTACACACTACAACATTCCCAACACAAAAACACTGCACTGTACAACACTCCCCACACACAATCACTACACACTCCAACATTCCCAACTCAAAAACACTGCACTGTACAACACTCCCCACACACAAACACTACACACTACAACATTCCCAACACAAAAACACTACACTGTATAACACTCCCCACACACAAACACTACACACTACAACATTCCCAACACAAAAACACTGCACTGTACAACACTCCCCACACACAGTCACTACACACTACAACATTCCCAACACAAAAACACTGCACTGTACAACACTCCCCACACACAATCACTACACACTCCAACATTCCCAACTCAAAAACACTGCACTGTACAACACTCCCCACACACAAACACTACACACTACAACATTCCCAACACAAAAACACTACACTGTATAACACTCCCCACACACAAACACTACACACTACAACATTCCCAACACAAAAACACTACACACTACAACACTCCCCACACACAATCACTACACACTACAACATTCCCAACACAAAAACACTACACTGTATAACACTCCCCACACACAATCACTACACACTACAACATTCCCAACACAAAAACACTGCACTGTACAACACTCCCCACACACAATCACTACACACTCCAACATTCCCAACTCAAAAACACTACACTGTACAACACTCCCCACACACAATCACTACACACTACAACATTCCCAACACTAAAAACTACACTGTATAACACTCCCCACACACAAACACTACACACTACAACATTCCCAACACAAAAACACTACACACTACAACACTCCCCACACACAATCACTACACACTACAACATTCCCAACACAAAAACCCTACACTGTATAACACTCCCCACACACAATCACTACACACTACAACATTCCCAACACAAAAACACTACACTGTATAACACTCCCCACACACAATCACTACACACTACAACATTCCCAACACAAAAACACTGCACTGTATAACACTCCCCACAAACAAACACTACACACTACAACATTCCCAACACAAAAACACTACACTGTATAACACTCCACACACACAATCACTACACACTACAACATTCCCAACACAAAAACACTACACTGTATAACACTCCCCACACACAATCACTACACACTACAACATTCCCAACACAAAAACAGTACACACTACAACACTCCCCACACACAATCACTACACACTACAACATTCCCAACACAAAAACACTACACTGTACAACACTCCCCACACACAATCACTACACACTACAACATTCCCAACACAAAAAGACTGCACTGTATAACACTCCCCACACACAATCACTACACACTCCAACATTCCCAACACAAGAACACTACACTGTATAACATTCCCCACACACAATCACTACACACTACAACATTCTCAACACAAAAACACTACACTGTATAACACTCCCCACACAAAAACACTACACACTACAACATTCCCAACACAGAAACACTACACTGTATAACACTCCCCACACACAAACACTACACACTACAACATTCCCAACACAGAAACACTACACTGTATAACACTCTCCACACAAAAACACTACACACTACAACATTCCCAACACAGAAACACTACACGCTATAACACTCCCCACACACAATCACTACACACTACAACATTCCCAACACAAAAACACTACAGTGTATAACACTCCCCACACACAAACACTACACACTACAAAATTCCCAACACAAAGACACTACACTGTATAACACTCCCCACACACAAACACTATGCACTATAACATTCCCAACACACAAACACTACACTGCATAACATTCTCCACACACAAACACTACACTCTACAACACTCCCCACACACAAACACTACACACTACAACATTCCCAACACAAAAACACTACACACTACAACACTCCCCACACACAATCACTACACACTACAACATTCCCAACACAAAAACACTGCACTGTACAACACTCCCCACACACAATCACTACACACTCCAACATTCCCAACACAAGAACACTACACTGTATAACATTCCCCACACACAATCACTACACACTACAACATTCTCAACACTAAAACACTACACTGTATAACACTCCCCACACAAAAACACTACACACTACAACATTCCAACACAGAAACACTACACTGTATAACACTCCCCACACACAAACACTACACACTACAACATTCCCAACACAGAAACACTACACTGTATAACACTCTCCACACAAAAACACTACACACTACAACATTCCCAACACAGAAACACTACACTCTATAACACTCCCCACACACAATCACTACACACTACAACATTCCCAACACAAAAACACTACACTGTATAACACTCCCCACACACAATCACTACACACTACAACATTCCCAACACAGAGACACTACACTGTATAACACTCCCCACACACAATCACTACACACTACAACATTCCCAACACAAAAACACTGCACTGTACAACACTCCCCACACACAATCACTACACACTCCAACATTCCCAACTCAAAAACACTACACTGTACAACACTCCCCACACACAATCACTACACACTACAACATTCCCAACACTAAAACACTACACTGTATAACACTCCCCACACACAAACACTACACACTACAACATTCCCAACACAAAAACACTACACACTACAACACTCCCCACACACAATCACTACACACTACAACATTCCCAACGCAAAAACACTACACTGTATAACACTCCCCACACACAATCACTACACACTACAACATTCCCAACACAAAAACACTACACTGTATAAACACTCCCCACACACAATCACTAGATACTACAACATTCCCAACACAAAAACACTACACTGTATAACACTCCCCACACACAATCACTACACACTACAACATTCCCAACACAGAGACACTACACTGTATAACACTGCCCACACACAATCACTACACACTACAACATTCCCAACACAAAAACACTACACTGTATAACATTGCCCACACACAAACACTACACACTACAACATTCCCAACACAAAGACACTACACTGAACAACACTCCCCACACACAAACACTACACACTACAACATTCCCAACACAAAAACACTACACTGTACAACACTCCCCACACACAAGCACTACACACTACAACATTCCCAACACAAAGACACTACACTGTATAACACTCCCCACACACAAACACTATGCACTATAACATTCCCAACACAAAAACACTACACTGCATAACATTCTCCACACACAAACACTACACTCTACAACACTTCCCACACACAAACACTACACACTACAACATTCCCAACACAAAAACACTGCACTGTACAACACTCCCCACACACAAACACTACACACTACAACATTCCCAACACAAAAATACTACACTGTATAACACTCCCAACACACAATCACTACACACTACAACATTCCCAACACAAAAACACTGCACTGTACAACACTCCCCACACACAGTCACTACACACTACAACATTCCCAACACAAAAACACTACACTGTACAACACTCCCCACACACAAACACTACACAGTACAACATTCCCAACACAAAAACACTACACTGTATAACATTCTCCACACAAAAACACTACACACTACAACATTCCCAACACAAAAACACTACACACTACAACACTCCCCACACACAATCACTACACACTACAACATTCCCAACACAAAAACACTACACACTACAACACTCCCCACACACAATCACTACACACTACAACATTCCCAACACAAAAGCCCTGCACTGTATAACACTCCCCACACACAATCACTACACACTACAACATTCCCAACACAGAGAAACTACACTGTATAACACTCCCCACACACAATCACTACACACTACAACATTCCCAACTTAAAAACACTGCACTGTATAACACTCCCCACACACAAACACTACACACTACAACATTCCCAACACAAAAACACTACACTGTATAACACTCCCCACACACAAACACTACACACTACAACATTCCCAACACAAAGACACTACACTGTATAACACTCCCCACACACAAACACTATGCACTATAACATTCCCAACACAAAAACACTACACTGCATAACATTCTCCACACACAAACACTACACTCTACAACACTCCCCACACACAAACACTACACACTACAACATTCCCAACACAAAAACACTGCACTGTACAACACTCCCCACACACAAACACTACATACTGGAACATTCCCAACACAAAAACACTACACTCTATAACACTCCCCACACACAATCACTACACACTACAACATTCCCAACACAAAAACACTACACTGTATAACACTCCACACACACAATCACTACACACTACAACATTCCCAACACAAAAACACTGCACTGTACAACACTCCCCACACACAGTCACTACACACTACAACATTCCCAACACAAAAACACAGCACTGTACAACACTCCCCACACACAATCACTACACACTACAACATTCCCAACACAAAAACACTACACTGTATAACACTCCCCACACACAATCACTACACACTACAACATTCCCAACACAAAAACACTGCACTGTACAACACTCCCCACACACAATCACTACACACTCCAACATTCCCAACTCAAAAACACTACACTGTACAACACTCCCCACACACAATCACTACACACTACAACATTCCCAACACTAAAACACTACACTGTATAACACTCCCCACACACAAACACTACACCCTACAACATTCCCAACACAAAAACACTACACACTACAACACTCCCCACACACAATCACTACACACTACAACATTCCCAACGCAAAAACACTACACTGTATAACACTCCCCACACACAATCACTACACACTACAACATTCCCAACACAAAAACACTACACTGTATAAACACTCCCCACACACAATCACTAGACACTACAACATTCCCAACACAAAAACACTACACTGTATAACACTCCCCACACACAATCACTACACACTACAACATTCCCAACACAGAGACACTACACTGTATAACACTGCCCACACACAATCACTACACACTACAACATTCCCAACACAAAAACACTACACTGTATAACATTGCCCACACACAAACACTACACACTACAACATTCCCAACACAAAGACACTACACTGAACAACACTCCCCACACACAAACACTACACACTACAACATTCCCAACACAAAAACACTACACTGTACAACACTCCCCACACACAAACACTACACACTACAACATTCCCAACACAAAGACACTACACTGTATAACACTCCCCACACACAAACACTATGCACTATAACATTCCCAACACAAAAACACTACACTGCATAACATTCTCCACACACAAACACTACACTCTACAACACTTCCCACACACAAACACTACACAGTACAACATTCCCAACACAAAAACACTGCACTGTACAACACTCCCCACACACAAACACTACACACTACAACATTCCCAACACAAAAATACTACACTGTACAACACTCCCCACACACAGTCACTACACACTACAACATTCCCAACACAAAAACACTGCACTGTACAACACTCCCCACACACAATCACTACACACTCCAACATTCCCAACTCAAAAACACTGCACTGTACAACACTCCCCACACACAAACACTACACACTACAACATTCCCAACACAAAAACACTACACTGTATAACACTCCCCACACACAAACACTACACACTACAACATTCCCAACACAAAAACACTGCACTGTACAACACTCCCCACACACAGTCACTACACACTACAACATTCCCAACACAAAAACACTGCACTGTACAACACTCCCCACACACAATCACTACACACTCCAACATTCCCAACTCAAAAACACTGCACTGTACAACACTCCCCACACACAAACACTACACACTACAACATTCCCAACACAAAAACACTACACTGTATAACACTCCCCACACACAAACACTACACACTACAACATTCCCAACACAAAAACACTGCACACTACAACACTCCCCACACACAATCACTACACACTACAACATTCCCAACACAAAAACACTACACTGTATAACACTCCCCACACACAATCACTACACACTACAACATTCCCAACACAGAGACAGTACACTGTATAACACTCCCCACACACAATCACTACACACTACAACATTCCCAACACAAAAACACTGCACTGTACAACACTCCCCACACACAATCACTACACCATCCAACATTCCCAACTCAAAAACACTACACTGTACAACACTCCCCACACACAATCACTACACACTACAACATTCCCAACACTAAAACACTACACTGTATAACACTCCCCACACACAAACACTACACACTACAACATTCCCAACACAAAAACACTACACACTACAACACTCCCCACACACAATCACTACACACTACAACATTCCCAACACAAAAGCCCTGCACTGTATAACACTCCCCACACACAATCACTACACACTACAACATTCCCAACACAGAGAAACTACACTGTATAACACTCCCCACACACAATCACTACACACTACAACATTCCCAACACAAAAACACTGCACTGTATAACACTCCCCACACACAAACACTACACACTACAACATTCCCAACACAAAAACACTACACTGTATAACACTCCCCACACACAATCACTACACACTACAACATTCCCAACACAAAAACACTACACTGTATAACACTCCCCACACACAATCACTACACACTACAACATTCCCAACACAAAAACAGTACACACTACAACACTCCCCACACACAATCACTACACACTACAGCATTCCCAACACAAAAACACTACACTGTACAACACTCCCCACACACAATCACTACACACTACAACATTCCCAACACCAAAACACTACACTGTATAACACTCCCCACACACAATCACTATACACTACAACATTCCCAACACAAAAAGACTACACTGTATAACACTCCCACACACAATCACTACACACTCCAACATTCCCAACACAAGAACACTACACTGTATAACATTCCCCACACACAATCACTACACACTACAACATTCTCAACACTAAAACACTACACTGTATAACACTCCCCACAAAAAACACTACACACTACAACATTCCCAACACAGAAACACTACACTGTATAACACTCCCCACACACAAACACTACACACTACAACATTCCCAACACAGAAACACTACACTGTATAACACTCTCCACACAAAAACACTACACACTACAACATTCCCAACACAGAAACACTACACTCTATAACACTCCCCACACACAATCACTACACACTACAACATTCCCAACACAAAAACACTACACTGTATAACACTCCCCACACACAATCACTACACACTACAACATTCCCAACACAGAGACACTACACTGTATAACACTCCCCACACACAATCACTACACACTACAACATTCCCAACACAAAAACACTGCACTGTACAACACTCCCCACACACAATCACTACACACTCCAACATTCCCAACTCAAAAACACTACACTGTACAACACTCCCCACACACAATCACTACACACTACAACATTCCCAACACTAAAACACTACACTGTATAACACTCCCCACACACAAACACTACACACTACAACATTCCCAACACAAAAACACTACACACTACAACACTCCCCACACACAATCACTACACACTACAACATTCCCAACGCAAAAACACTACACTGTATAACACTCCCCACACACAATCACTACACACTACAACATTCCCAACACAAAAACACTACACTGTATAAACACTCCCCACACACAATCACTAGATACTACAACATTCCCAACACAAAAACACTACACTGTATAACACTCCCCACACACAATCACTACACACTACAACATTCCCAACACAGAGACACTACACTGTATAACACTGCCCACACACAATCACTACACACTACAACATTCCCAACACAAAAACACTACACTGTATAACATTGCCCACACACAAACACTACACACTACAACATTCCCAACACAAAGACACTACACTGAACAACACTCCCCACACACAAACACTACACACTACAACATTCCCAACACAAAAACACTACACTGTACAACACTCCCCACACACAAGCACTACACACTACAACATTCCCAACACAAAGACACTACACTGTATAACACTCCCCACACACAAACACTATGCACTATAACATTCCCAACACAAAAACACTACACTGCATAACATTCTCCACACACAAACACTACACTCTACAACACTTCCCACACACAAACACTACACACTACAACATTCCCAACACAAAAACACTGCACTGTACAACACTCCCCACACACAAACACTACACACTACAACATTCCCAACACAAAAATACTACACTGTATAACACTCCCAACACACAATCACTACACACTACAACATTCCCAACACAAAAACACTGCACTGTACAACACTCCCCACACACAGTCACTACACACTACAACATTCCCAACACAAAAACACTGCACTGTACAACACTCCCCACACACAATCACTACACACTCCAACATTCCCAACTCAAAAACACTGCACTGTACAACACTCCCCACACACAAACACTACACACTACAACATTCCCAACACAAAAACACTACACTGTATAACACTCCCCACACACAAACACTACACACTACAACATTCCCAACACAAAAACACTGCACTGTACAACACTCCCCACACACAGTCACTACACACTACAACATTCCCAACACAAAAACACTGCACTGTACAACACTCCCCACACACAATCACTACACACTCCAACATTCCCAACTCAAAAACACTGCACTGTACAACACTCCCCACACACAAACACTACACACTACAACATTCCCAACACAAAAACACTACACTGTATAACACTCCCCACACACAAACACTACACACTACAACATTCCCAACACAAAAACACTACACACTACAACACTCCCCACACACAATCACTACACACTACAACATTCCCAACACAAAAACACTACACTGTATAACACTCCCCACACACAATCACTACACACTACAACATTCCCAACACAAAAACACTGCACTGTACAACACTCCCCACACACAATCACTACACACTCCAACATTCCCAACTCAAAAACACTACACTGTACAACACTCCCCACACACAATCACTACACACTACAACATTCCCAACACTAAAACACTACACTGTATAACACTCCCCACACACAAACACTACACACTACAACATTCCCAACACAAAAACACTACACACTACAACACTCCCCACACACAATCACTACACACTACAACATTCCCAACACAAAAACCCTACACTGTATAACACTCCCCACACACAATCACTACACACTACAACATTCCCAACACAAAAACACTACACTGTATAACACTCCCCACACACAATCACTACACACTACAACATTCCCAACACAAAAACACTGCACTGTATAACACTCCCCACAAACAAACACTACACACTACAACATTCCCAACACAAAAACACTACACTGTATAACACTCCACACACACAATCACTACACACTACAACATTCCCAACACAAAAACACTACACTGTATAACACTCCCCACACACAATCACTACACACTACAACATTCCCAACACAAAAACAGTACACACTACAACACTCCCCACACACAATCACTACACACTACAACATTCCCAACACAAAAACACTACACTGTACAACACTCCCCACACACAATCACTACACACTACAACATTCCCAACACAAAAAGACTGCACTGTATAACACTCCCCACACACAATCACTACACACTCCAACATTCCCAACACAAGAAAACTACACTGTATAACATTCCCCACACACAATCACTACACACTACAACATTCTCAACACAAAAACACTACACTGTATAACACTCCCCACACAAAAACACTACACACTACAACATTCCCAACACAGAAACACTACACTGTATAACACTCCCCACACACAAACACTACACACTACAACATTCCCAACACAGAAACACTACACTGTATAACACTCTCCACACAAAAACACTACACACTACAACATTCCCAACACAGAAACACTACACGCTATAATACTCCCCACACACAATCACTACACACTACAACATTCCCAACACAAAAACACTACAGTGTATAACACTCCCCACACACAAACACTACACACTACAAAATTCCCAACACAAAGACACTACACTGTATAACACTCCCCACACACAAACACTATGCACTATAACATTCCCAACACACAAACACTACACTGCATAACATTCTCCACACACAAACACTACACTCTACAACACTCCCCACACACAAACACTACACACTACAACATTCCCAACACAAAAACACTACACACTACAACACTCCCCACACACAATCACTACACACTACAACATTCCCAACACAAAAACACTGCACTGTACAACACTCCCCACACACAATCACTACACACTACAACATTCCCAACACAAAAACACTACAGTGTACAACACTCCCCACACACAATCACTACACACTACAACATTCCCAACGCAAAAACACTACACTGTACAACACTCCCACACACAATCACTACACACTCCAACATTCCCAACACAAGAACACTACACTGTATAACATTCCCCACACACAATCACTACACACTACAACATTCTCAACACTAAAACACTACACTGTATAACACTCCCCACACAAAAACACTACACACTACAACATTCCCAACACAGAAACACTACACTGTATAACACTCCCCACACACAAACACTACACACTACAACATTCCCAACACAGAAACACTACACTGTATAACACTCTCCACACAAAAACACTACACACTACAACATTCCCAACACAGAAACACTACACTCTATAACACTCCCCACACACAATCACTACACACTACAACATTCCCAACACAAAAACACTACACTGTATAACACTCCCCACACACAATCACTACACACTACAACATTCCCAACACAGAGACACTACACTGTATAACACTCCCCACACACAATCACTACACACTACAACATTCCCAACACAAAAACACTGCACTGTACAACACTCCCCACACACAATCACTACACACTCCAACATTCCCAACTCA
The DNA here is from genome assembly GCF_030028105.1 of Mobula birostris. Classification (NCBI taxonomy): domain Eukaryota; kingdom Metazoa; phylum Chordata; class Chondrichthyes; order Myliobatiformes; family Myliobatidae; genus Mobula; species Mobula birostris. The sequence goes on from NW_027275721.1 coordinate 536,903, forward strand.
AAAACACTACACTGTACAACACTCCCCACACACAATCACTACACACTACAACATTCCCAACACTAAAACACTACACTGTATAACACTCCCCACACACAAACACTACACACTACAACATTCCCAACACAAAAACACTACACACTACAACACTCCCCACACACAATCACTACACACTACAACATTCCCAACGCAAAAACACTACACTGTATAACACTCCCCACACACAATCACTACACACTACAACATTCCCAACACAAAAACACTACACTGTATAAACACTCCCCACACACAATCACTAGATACTACAACATTCCCAACACAAAAACACTACACTGTATAACACTCCCCACACACAATCACTACACACTACAACATTCCCAACACAGAGACACTACACTGTATAACACTGCCCACACACAATCACTACACACTACAACATTCCCAACACAAAAACACTACACTGTATAACATTGCCCACACACAAACACTACACACTACAACATTCCCAACACAAAGACACTACACTGAACAACACTCCCCACACACAAACACTACACACTACAACATTCCCAACACAAAAACACTACACTGTACAACACTCCCCACACACAAGCACTACACACTACAACATTCCCAACACAAAGACACTACACTGTATAACACTCCCCACACACAAACACTATGCACTATAACATTCCCAACACAAAAACACTACACTGCATAACATTCTCCACACACAAACACTACACTCTACAACACTTCCCACACACAAACACTACACACTACAACATTCCCAACACAAAAACACTGCACTGTACAACACTCCCCACACACAAACACTACACACTACAACATTCCCAACACAAAAATACTACACTGTATAACACTCCCAACACACAATCACTACACACTACAACATTCCCAACACAAAAACACTGCACTGTACAACACTCCCCACACACAGTCACTACACACTACAACATTCCCAACACAAAAACACTGCACTGTACAACACTCCCCACACACAATCACTACACACTCCAACATTCCCAACTCAAAAACACTGCACTGTACAACACTCCCCACACACAAACACTACACACTACAACATTCCCAACACAAAAACACTACACTGTATAACACTCCCCACACACAAACACTACACACTACAACATTCCCAACACAAAAACACTGCACTGTACAACACTCCCCACACACAGTCACTACACACTACAACATTCCCAACACAAAAACACTGCACTGTACAACACTCCCCACACACAATCACTACACACTCCAACATTCCCAACTCAAAAACACTGCACTGTACAACACTCCCCACACACAAACACTACACACTACAACATTCCCAACACAAAAACACTACACTGTATAACACTCCCCACACACAAACACTACACACTACAACATTCCCAACACAAAAACACTACACACTACAACACTCCCCACACACAATCACTACACACTACAACATTCCCAACACAAAAACACTACACTGTATAACACTCCCCACACACAATCACTACACACTACAACATTCCCAACACAAAAACACTGCACTGTACAACACTCCCCACACACAATCACTACACACTCCAACATTCCCAACTCAAAAACACTACACTGTACAACACTCCCCACACACAATCACTACACACTACAACATTCCCAACACTAAAACACTACACTGTATAACACTCCCCACACACAAACACTACACACTACAACATTCCCAACACAAAAACACTACACACTACAACACTCCCCACACACAATCACTACACACTACAACATTCCCAACACAAAAACCCTACACTGTATAACACTCCCCACACACAATCACTACACACTACAACATTCCCAACACAAAAACACTACACTGTATAACACTCCCCACACACAATCACTACACACTACAGCATTCCCAACACAAAAACACTACACTGTACAACACTCCCCACACACAATCACTACACACTACAACATTCCCAACACCAAAACACTACACTGTATAACACTCCCCACACACAATCACTATACACTACAACATTCCCAACACAAAAAGACTACACTGTATAACACTCCCACACACAATCACTACACACTCCAACATTCCCAACACAAGAACACTACACTGTATAACATTCCCCACACACAATCACTACACACTACAACATTCTCAACACTAAAACACTACACTGTATAACACTCCCCACAAAAAACACTACACACTACAACATTCCCAACACAGAAACACTACACTGTATAACACTCCCCACACACAAACACTACACACTACAACATTCCCAACACAGAAACACTACACTGTATAACACTCTCCACACAAAAACACTACACACTACAACATTCCCAACACAGAAACACTACACTCTATAACACTCCCCACACACAATCACTACACACTACAACATTCCCAACACAAAAACACTACACTGTATAACACTCCCCACACACAATCACTACACACTACAACATTCCCAACACAGAGACACTACACTGTATAACACTCCCCACACACAATCACTACACACTACAACATTCCCAACACAAAAACACTGCACTGTACAACACTCCCCACACACAATCACTACACACTCCAACATTCCCAACTCAAAAACACTACACTGTACAACACTCCCCACACACAATCACTACACACTACAACATTCCCAACACTAAAACACTACACTGTATAACACTCCCCACACACAAACACTACACACTACAACATTCCCAACACAAAAACACTACACACTACAACACTCCCCACACACAATCACTACACACTACAACATTCCCAACGCAAAAACACTACACTGTATAACACTCCCCACACACAATCACTACACACTACAACATTCCCAACACAAAAACACTACACTGTATAAACACTCCCCACACACAATCACTAGATACTACAACATTCCCAACACAAAAACACTACACTGTATAACACTCCCCACACACAATCACTACACACTACAACATTCCCAACACAGAGACACTACACTGTATAACACTGCCCACACACAATCACTACACACTACAACATTCCCAACACAAAAACACTACACTGTATAACATTGCCCACACACAAACACTACACACTACAACATTCCCAACACAAAGACACTACACTGAACAACACTCCCCACACACAAACACTACACACTACAACATTCCCAACACAAAAACACTACACTGTACAACACTCCCCACACACAAGCACTACACACTACAACATTCCCAACACAAAGACACTACACTGTATAACACTCCCCACACACAAACACTATGCACTATAACATTCCCAACACAAAAACACTACACTGCATAACATTCTCCACACACAAACACTACACTCTACAACACTTCCCACACACAAACACTACACACTACAACATTCCCAACACAAAAACACTGCACTGTACAACACTCCCCACACACAAACACTACACACTACAACATTCCCAACACAAAAATACTACACTGTATAACACTCCCAACACACAATCACTACACACTACAACATTCCCAACACAAAAACACTGCACTGTACAACACTCCCCACACACAGTCACTACACACTACAACATTCCCAACACAAAAACACTGCACTGTACAACACTCCCCACACACAATCACTACACACTCCAACATTCCCAACTCAAAAACACTGCACTGTACAACACTCCCCACACACAAACACTACACACTACAACATTCCCAACACAAAAACACTACACTGTATAACACTCCCCACACACAAACACTACACACTACAACATTCCCAACACAAAAACACTGCACTGTACAACACTCCCCACACACAGTCACTACACACTACAACATTCCCAACACAAAAACACTGCACTGTACAACACTCCCCACACACAATCACTACACACTCCAACATTCCCAACTCAAAAACACTGCACTGTACAACACTCCCCACACACAAACACTACACACTACAACATTCCCAACACAAAAACACTACACTGTATAACACTCCCCACACACAAACACTACACACTACAACATTCCCAACACAAAAACACTACACACTACAACACTCCCCACACACAATCACTACACACTACAACATTCCCAACACAAAAACACTACACTGTATAACACTCCCCACACACAATCACTACACACTACAACATTCCCAACACAAAAACACTGCACTGTACAACACTCCCCACACACAATCACTACACACTCCAACATTCCCAACTCAAAAACACTACACTGTACAACACTCCCCACACACAATCACTACACACTACAACATTCCCAACACTAAAACACTACACTGTATAACACTCCCCACACACAAACACTACACACTACAACATTCCCAACACAAAAACACTACACACTACAACACTCCCCACACACAATCACTACACACTACAACATTCCCAACACAAAAACCCTACACTGTATAACACTCCCCACACACAATCACTACACACTACAACATTCCCAACACAAAAACACTACACTGTATAACACTCCCCACACACAATCACTACACACTACAACATTCCCAACACAAAAACACTGCACTGTATAACACTCCCCACAAACAAACACTACACACTACAACATTCCCAACACAAAAACACTACACTGTATAACACTCCACACACACAATCACTACACACTACAACATTCCCAACACAAAAACACTACACTGTATAACACTCCCCACACACAATCACTACACACTACAACATTCCCAACACAAAAACAGTACACACTACAACACTCCCCACACACAATCACTACACACTACAACATTCCCAACACAAAAACACTACACTGTACAACACTCCCCACACACAATCACTACACACTACAACATTCCCAACACAAAAAGACTGCACTGTATAACACTCCCCACACACAATCACTACACACTCCAACATTCCCAACACAAGAAAACTACACTGTATAACATTCCCCACACACAATCACTACACACTACAACATTCTCAACACAAAAACACTACACTGTATAACACTCCCCACACAAAAACACTACACACTACAACATTCCCAACACAGAAACACTACACTGTATAACACTCCCCACACACAAACACTACACACTACAACATTCCCAACACAGAAACACTACACTGTATAACACTCTCCACACAAAAACACTACACACTACAACATTCCCAACACAGAAACACTACACGCTATAATACTCCCCACACACAATCACTACACACTACAACATTCCCAACACAAAAACACTACAGTGTATAACACTCCCCACACACAAACACTACACACTACAAAATTCCCAACACAAAGACACTACACTGTATAACACTCCCCACACACAAACACTATGCACTATAACATTCCCAACACACAAACACTACACTGCATAACATTCTCCACACACAAACACTACACTCTACAACACTCCCCACACACAAACACTACACACTACAACATTCCCAACACAAAAACACTACACACTACAACACTCCCCACACACAATCACTACACACTACAACATTCCCAACACAAAAACACTGCACTGTACAACACTCCCCACACACAATCACTACACACTACAACATTCCCAACACAAAAACACTACAGTGTACAACACTCCCCACACACAATCACTACACACTACAACATTCCCAACGCAAAAACACTACACTGTACAACACTCCCACACACAATCACTACACACTCCAACATTCCCAACACAAGAACACTACACTGTATAACATTCCCCACACACAATCACTACACACTACAACATTCTCAACACTAAAACACTACACTGTATAACACTCCCCACACAAAAACACTACACACTACAACATTCCCAACACAGAAACACTACACTGTATAACACTCCCCACACACAAACACTACACACTACAACATTCCCAACACAGAAACACTACACTGTATAACACTCTCCACACAAAAACACTACACACTACAACATTCCCAACACAGAAACACTACACTCTATAACACTCCCCACACACAATCACTACACACTACAACATTCCCAACACAAAAACACTACACTGTATAACACTCCCCACACACAATCACTACACACTACAACATTCCCAACACAGAGACACTACACTGTATAACACTCCCCACACACAATCACTACACACTACAACATTCCCAACACAAAAACACTGCACTGTACAACACTCCCCACACACAATCACTACACACTCCAACATTCCCAACTCAAAAACACTACACTGTACAACACTCCCCACACACAATCACTACACACTACAACATTCCCAACACTAAAACACTACACTGTATAACACTCCCCACACACAAACACTACACACTACAACATTCCCAACACAAAAACACTACACACTACAACACTCCCCACACACAATCACTACACACTACAACATTCCCAACGCAAAAACACTACACTGTATAACACTCCCCACACACAATCACTACACACTACAACATTCCCAACACAAAAACACTACACTGTATAAACACTCCCCACACACAATCACTAGATACTACAACATTCCCAACACAAAAACACTACACTGTATAACACTCCCCACACACAATCACTACACACTACAACATTCCCAACACAGAGACACTACACTGTATAACACTGCCCACACACAATCACTACACACTACAACATTCCCAACACAAAAACACTACACTGTATAACATTGCCCACACACAAACACTACACACTACAACATTCCCAACACAAAGACACTACACTGAACAACACTCCCCACACACAAACACTACACACTACAACATTCCCAACACAAAAACACTACACTGTACAACACTCCCCACACACAAGCACTACACACTACAACATTCCCAACACAAAGACACTACACTGTATAACACTCCCCACACACAAACACTATGCACTATAACATTCCCAACACAAAAACACTACACTGCATAACATTCTCCACACACAAACACTACACTCTACAACACTTCCCACACACAAACACTACACACTACAACATTCCCAACACAAAAACACTGCACTGTACAACACTCCCCACACACAAACACTACACACTACAACATTCCCAACACAAAAATACTACACTGTATAACACTCCCAACACACAATCACTACACACTACAACATTCCCAACACAAAAACACTGCACTGTACAACACTCCCCACACACAGTCACTACACACTACAACATTCCCAACACAAAAACACTGCACTGTACAACACTCCCCACACACAATCACTACACACTCCAACATTCCCAACTCAAAAACACTGCACTGTACAACACTCCCCACACACAAACACTACACACTACAACATTCCCAACACAAAAACACTACACTGTATAACACTCCCCACACACAAACACTACACACTACAACATTCCCAACACAAAAACACTGCACTGTACAACACTCCCCACACACAGTCACTACACACTACAACATTCCCAACACAAAAACACTGCACTGTACAACACTCCCCACACACAATCACTACACACTCCAACATTCCCAACTCAAAAACACTGCACTGTACAACACTCCCCACACACAAACACTACACACTACAACATTCCCAACACAAAAACACTACACTGTATAACACTCCCCACACACAAACACTACACACTACAACATTCCCAACACAAAAACACTACACACTACAACACTCCCCACACACAATCACTACACACTACAACATTCCCAACACAAAAACACTACACTGTATAACACTCCCCACACACAATCACTACACACTACAACATTCCCAACACAAAAACACTGCACTGTACAACACTCCCCACACACAATCACTACACACTCCAACATTCCCAACTCAAAAACACTACACTGTACAACACTCCCCACACACAATCACTACACACTACAACATTCCCAACACTAAAACACTACACTGTATAACACTCCCCACACACAAACACTACACACTACAACATTCCCAACACAAAAACACTACACACTACAACACTCCCCACACACAATCACTACACACTACAACATTCCCAACACAAAAACCCTACACTGTATAACACTCCCCACACACAATCACTACACACTACAACATTCCCAACACAAAAACACTACACTGTATAACACTCCCCACACACAATCACTACACACTACAACATTCCCAACACAAAAACACTGCACTGTATAACACTCCCCACACACAAACACTACACACTACAACATTCCCAACACAAAAACACTACACTGTATAACACTCCACACACACAATCACTACACACTACAACATTCCCAACACAAAAACACTACACTGTATAACACTCCCCACACACAATCACTACACACTACAACATTCCCAACACAAAAACAGTACACACTACAACACTCCCCACACACAATCACTACACACTACAACATTCCCAACACAAAAACACTACACTGTACAACACTCCCCACACACAATCACTACACACTACAACATTCCCAACACAAAAAGACTGCACTGTATAACACTCCCCACACACAATCACTACACACTCCAACATTCCCAACACAAGAACACTACACTGTATAACATTCCCCACACACAATCACTACACACTACAACATTCTCAACACAAAAACACTACACTGTATAACACTCCCCACACAAAAACACTACACACTACAACATTCCCAACACAGAAACACTACACTGTATAACACTCCCCACACACAAACACTACACACTACAACATTCCCAACACAGAAACACTACACTGTATAACACTCTCCACACAAAAACACTACACACTACAACATTCCCAACACAGAAACACTACACTCTATAACACTCCCCACACACAATCACTACACACTACAACATTCCCAACACAAAAACACTACAGTGTATAACACTCCCCACACACAAACACTACACACTACAAAATTCCCAACACAAAGACACTACACTGTATAACACTCCCCACACACAAACACTATGCACTATAACATTCCCAACACACAAACACTACACTGCATAACATTCTCCACACACAAACACTACACTCTACAACACTCCCCACACACAAACACTACACACTACAACATTCCCAACACAAAAACACTACACACTACAACACTCCCCACACACAATCACTACACACTACAACATTCCCAACACAAAAACACTGCACTGTACAACACTCCCCACACACAATCACTACACACAACATTCCCAACACAAAAACACTACAGTGTACAACACTCCCCACACACAATCACTACACACTACAACATTCCCAACGCAAAAACACTACACTGTACAACACTCCCACACACAATCACTACACACTCCAACATTCCCAACACAAGAACACTACACTGTATAACATTCCCCACACACAATCACTACACACTACAACATTCTCAACACAAAAACACTACACTGTATAACACTCCCCACACAAAAACACTACACACTACAACATTCCCAACACAGAAACACTACACTGTATAACACTCCCCACACACAAACACTACACACTACAACATTCCCAGCACAGAAACACTACACTGTATAACACTCTCCACACAAAAACACTACACACTACAACATTCCCAACACAGAAACACTACACTCTATAACACTCCCCACACACAATCACTACACACTACAACATTCCCAACACAAAAACACTACACTGTATAACACTCCCCACACACAAACACTACACACTACAACATTCTCAACACAAAGACACTACACTGTATAAAACTCCCCACACACAAACACTATGCGCTATAACATTCCCAACACACAAACACTACACTGCATAACATTCTCCACACACAAACACTACACTCTACAACACTCCCCACACACAAACACTACACACTACAACATTCCCAACACAGAAACACTACACTGTACAACACTCCCCACACACAATCACTACACACTACAACATTCCCAACACAAAAAAACTATACTGTACAACACTCCCACACACAATCACTACACACTCCAACATTCCCAACACAAGAACACTACACTGTATAACATTCCCCACACAGAATCACTACACACTACAACATTCCCAACACAGAAACACTACACTGTATAACACTCCCCACACACAAACACTACACACTACAACATTCCCAGCACAGAAACAGTACACTGTATAACACTCTCCACACAAAAACACTACACACTACAACATTCCCAACACAGAAACACTATACTCTATAACACTCCCCACACACAATCACTACACACTACAACATTCCCAACACAAAAACACTACACTGTATAACACTCCCCACACAGAAACACTAAACACTACAACATTCCCAACACAAAGACATTACACTGTATAACACTCCCCACACACAAACACTACACACTACAACATTCCCAACACAAAGACACTACACTGTATAAAACTCCCCACACACAAACACTATGCGCTATAACATTCCCAACACACAAACACTACACTGCATAACATTCTCCACACACAAACACTACACTCTACAACACTCCCCACACACAAACACTACACACTACAACATTCCCAACACAAAAACACTACACTGTACAACACTCCCCACACACAATCACTACACACTACAACATTCCCAACACAAAAACACTACACTGTATAACACCCCCACACACAAATACTACGCACTACAACATTCCCAACACAAAGATACTACACTGTATAACATTCCCCACACACAAACACTACACACTACAACATTCCCAACACAGAGACACTACACTGTATAACACTCCCCACACACAAACACTACACACTACAACATTCCCAACACAAAAACGCTACACTGCATAACATTCTCCACACACAAACACTACACACTGCAACACTCCCCACACACAAACACTACACACTACAACATTCCCAAAACAAAAGCATTACACTCTATAACACTCCCCACACACAAACACTGCACTCTCTAACATTTCCCACACATAAACACTACATGCTAGAACATTCTCCACACACAAACACTGCACTCTATAACATTCCCCATACACAAACACTGCACTCACTTACATCCCCCACATATCTCCTTTGAATTTATTGCCCCTCTAGCCTTAAATGCATGCTCTCCATAATAGATTTTGACCCTGAGCAAAAAGTATTTACTGTCCATCTCTTCCTCTCATAATCTTACAAACTTCAATCAGGTCTCCCTTCAACCTTCAGAGAAAACAATCCAATCTCTAAGAACAACGAGGAAACAAAACTGCTGTTGTAAGTCTTGGTTCTTACCCTAAGGCATTTTCACTGCAGCAAGGTGTTGCCAGGTAGCTTATTGATTCCTCAAGTGTTGGAGGGCTTTCTAACCATGTCCTTCCTTGGCAGATAAAGCCCAAACACAGGCCATGGATGGGTACCACAATTACACTGGCTCCTGGACCCTCTGGACAGTTACACTACCTGACTAGGATCAAATGCAAAATAAAATATAGTTTTCTCCAATTACTCATTGACAAGTCTAATACCATGGTCTTACCAATCTTCCTCCCAATACAATCCCTGTTATTCCTGCCACCCTATTATAATCTTTCATCTACCCTTGAAATAGATGAACCCATCCTGAAGGCAAACTTGTGTATGTCAAATCCCTTTCGAGTTGAGATTAATTCAGAACAAATAGGATCCCAGAAATAATGAACACAAGAGCTTATGCAGATGTTAGAAAATTTTCATCTCCTGTATTTTGTTCTCCCTGTTCAGTTCCCTCTGCTTTGGTGATATCCAAAGTAGGCTAGAGGACCATGTAGTTGAGCACTATTATTCTGTCCACCATAAAAGGTGAGATTTCCAGGTGGCCAATTCGGCTTCCCATTCCCATTCCCATGTCCTCCTCCACTGCCACGATGAGGCCACACACAAAATGAAGGAGCAACTCATAGTCCATACAGGTAGCCTCCAAACTGATGAAATGAACATCAAATTCTTAACTTCCAGTAATTTCTTCCCCTCTCTATTCTTTCTTTTCCCATTCCTCCTTCTGGCTCCTCTTTTGCCACTTGCCTTCTCTTCACCTGTCCAACTCTTCCATCTGGTGCCTCTCCTCCTGCACTTTCACCCATGGTACACTATCCCCTCCTATCAGATTCATTCTTCATCAACCATAACCTCGACCACCTATCACCTCCTAGCTTCTTACCCCATCGTCCCTCTCCCAACCCACCCTCCTTCCCTCTCACCTACCTGGTTCTACTCTTTCCTCTCCTCCCATCTCCTTATGCTGGCTTCTTCCCCTTTCTTTTCCAGTCCCGATGAAGTGTTTCAGCCGGAAACATCAACTGTTTACTCCTCTCCATAGGTGCTGCCTGACCTACTGAAGATCAGGGAATATCCAAGAGATGTTTTGTAAGCACATACAATGAGGCCATTCCATTCATCATGTCCCTTTGAGCTCCCGGTTGTGAAATCCTATCAATCCCATCTCAGTCATTGGGCCAGAAGTGCCAGTTGTTCTGTAAATGGAGATGGATGTTGTGGTAAGATTCTGAAATTATGCACCAAAAGTTAGCCAAAGTTGAGTGTGAGCTATTAGCTGGGTAAAAATAGCATTTTAAGGGGTTTATTGCCTTTGAAAACTAACAAATTGACAGGACCAAATGAAATGTTTTCCAGGCTGTTGAAAAGATCAAGGGAGGAGACTCCGTCAACATGAGACATAATACAACAAAGTTAGGAAAAGGGATGAGGTCCTGAAGAGAGAATATATGTGATGAGAGTCGTTGGCAAGGATGACTTGGAATCAAATGCTGGAGTATTCAACGCAGGGATCGAGGTCCGATCAAGAAACCAAGTACAAAATAAACGCAGAATCACTGGCAAGCTTACAATTGAGCATGGAACCTTCTTCCTCTGATCTTTAATGGTGGCTGACAGTCCAACTTAAAGGTGCATTACCGCCACCAATTGGACTGGAGTGTGGTGTAGAGAGTTTGGGAAATGAAGCGCCTACTAGTTCTTTATCAATGAATACTAAATTACCCCGAAATACCCTATAGATTGTAAATAATGACACACAATATTGTGAATTAAAGTCACTTCCATAACTTAGTGAAGTGTTTTAAATGAAAACTATCAACCCCAACACTAGTAGTGTAGCTTGCATTTGCTTTCTTTCAACCTTGTATGCTTCACGTTGTAAAAGAAACTGTTTCATAACAATGCAACATCTACACACCCCAGAGTGATGTTTTCCAACAAGATAGAAGGAATAATTAAGCATATTATGCCCAATTCTAAGCTGAGTCAATATAATCCCTTCCCTCCTTGTCTTACCCCCTCTCCCTTCCATATAACCATATAACAATTACAGCACAGAAACAGGCCATCTCGGCCCTTCTAGTCCATGTCGAACTCTTACTCTCACCTAGTCCCACCAACCTGCACTCAGCCCATAACCCTCCATTCTTTTCCTGTACATATAGCTGTCCAATATAACTTTAAATGACAACTTCGAACCTGCCTCAACCACTTCTGCTGGAAGCTTGTTCCACACAGCCACCACTCTCTGAGTAAAGAAGTTCCCCCTCATGTTACCGCTAAAATTTTGTGCTTTAACTCTCAACTCATGTCCTCTTGTTTGAATCTCTCCCACTCTCAATGGAAAAAGTCTATCCACGTCAACTCTATCAATCCCCCTCATAATTTTAAATACTTCTATCAAGACCCCTTCAACCTTTTATGCTTCAAGGAATAAAGACCCAACTTGTTCAACCTTTTTCTGTAACTTAGGAGATGAAACCCAGGCAACATTCTAGCAAACCTCCTCTGTACTCTCTCAATTTTATTGACATCTTTCCTATAAATCGGTGACCAGAACTGTACACAATACTCCAAATTTGGCCTTACTAATGCCTTATACAATTTCAACATTACATCCCAACTCCTATACTCAATGCTCTGATTTATAAAGGCCAGCATATCAAAAGCTTTCTTCACCACCCTATCTACATGAGATTCCACCTTCAGGGAACTATACACCATTATTCCTAGATCCCTCTGTTCTACTGCATTCTTCAATGCCCTACCATTTACCATGCATGTCCTATTTTGGTTAGTCCTACCAAAATGTAGCCCCTCACATTTATCAGCAATAAACTCCATCTGCCATCTTTCAGCCCACTCTTCTAAGTGGTCTAAATCTCTCTGCAAGCTTTGAAAACCTACTTCATTATCCACAACTCCACCTATCTTATTATCATTTGCATACTTACTAATCCAATTTACCACCCCATCATCCAGATCATTAATATATATGAAAAACAACATTGGACCCAGTACAGATCCCTGAGGCACACCACTAGACACCATCCTCCAATCTGACACACAGTTATCCACCACTGCTCTCTGGCGTCTCCCATCCATCCACTGCTGAATCCATTTTACTACTTCAATATTAATACCTAATGATTGAACCTTCCTAACTAACCTTCCATGTGGAACCTTGTCAAAGGCCTTACTGAAGTCCATATAGACAACATCCACTGCTTTACCCTCGTCAACTTTCCTAGTAACCTCTTCAAAAAATTCAATAAGATTTGTCAAACATGACCTTCCATGCACAAATCCATGTTGACTGTTCCTAATCAGACCCTGTCTATCCAGATAAATATATATACCTTCTCTAAGAATACTTTCCATCAACTTACCCACCACTGACGTCAAACTCACAGGCCGATAATTGCTAGGTTTCATCTTAGAACCCTTTTTAAACAATGGAAAAACATGAGCAATATGCTAATCCTCCAGCACCATCCCCGTTTCTAATGGCATTTGAAATATTTCTATCAGAACCCTTGCTACTTCCACGCTAACTTCCCTCAAGGTCCTAGGGAATATCCTATCTGGACCCGGAGGCTTATCCACTTTTATATTCCTTAAAAGCGCCAGTACTTTAATCATCATACTTTCTATAACTACCCTTCTTGTTTCCCTTACCTTACACAATTCAATATCCTTCTCCTTAGTGAATACTAAAGAAAAGAAATCGTTCAAAATCTCCCCCATCTCTTTTGGCTCCGCACATAGCCGTCCACTCTGATTCTCTAAGGGACCAATTTTATCCCTCATTATCCTCTTGCTATTAATATAACTGTAGAAACCCTTTGGATTTATTTTCACCTTACTTGCCAAAGCAGCCTCATATCTTCTTTTAGCTTTTCTAATTTCTTTCTTAAGATTCTTTTTACATTCTTTATATTCCTCAAGCACCTCATTTACTCCAAGCTGCCTATATTTATTGTAGATCCCTCTCTTTTTCCGAACCAAGTTTCCAATATCCCTTGAAAACCATGGCTCTCTCAAACTTTTAACCGTTTCTTTCAACCTAACAGTAAAATAAAGATCCTGTACCCTCAAAATTTCACCTTTAAATGACTTCCATTTCTCTATTACATCCTTCCCATAAAACAAATTGTCCCAATCTACTCCTTCTAAATCCTTTCACATCTCCGCAAAGTTTGCCTTTCTCCAATCAAAAATCTCAACCCTGGGTCCAGTCCTATCCTTCTCCATAATTATATTGAAACTAATGGTATTGTGATCACTGGACCCGAAGTGCTCCCCAACACATACCTCCGTCACCTGCCCTCTCTCATTTCCTAACAGGAGATCCAACACTGTCCCTTCTGTAGTTGTTACCTCTATGTATTTCTGCAAAAAACTATCTTGCACATATTTTACAAACTCCAAACCATCCAGCCCTTTTACAGAATGGGCTTCCCAGTCAATGTGTGGAAAATTAAAATCTCCCACAATCACAACCTTGTGCTTACTACAAATATCTGCTATCTCCTCACAAATTTGCTCCTCAAATTCTCACTCCCCATTAGGTGGTCTATAATACACCCCTATAAGCATCACTACACCTTTCCCATTCCTCAATTCCACCCAAATAGCCTCCCTAGATGAGTCCTCTAATCTATCCCGCCAAAGCACCGCTGTAATATCTTCTCTGACAAGCAATGCAATACCTCCCCCTCTTGCCCCTCCGATTCTATCACACCTGAAGCAACGAAATCCAGGAATATTTAGTTGCCAATCACACCTCTCCTGCAACCATGTTTCACTCATAGCTACAACATCATATTTCCAGGTGTCAATCCATGCTCTAAGCTCATCCACCTTTCTTACAATGGTCCTAGCATTAAAATAGATGCATTTAAGAAACTCTCCACCTCTTACTCTCTGTTTATCTCTAATGGAGCAAACAACTTTGTTATCTTTTTCTTCCTTCTCCCCTATATCTTTGGTCTGAGTGCTCCCGTTCTCCGTCCCCTGCCTATCCTCCCTCACACACTCTACTGGCTTTCTTTATTTGTGAACTAACCTCCTCTCTGCTAGTCTCTTCAATTTGATTCCCACCCCCACCCCCAACCATTCTAGTTTAAAGTCCCCTCAGTAGCCCTCGCAAATCTCCCCGCCAGTCCCCCTAGGGTTCAAGTGCAACCCGTCCTTTTTGTACAGGTCACACCTGCGCCAAAAGAGGTCCCAATGATCCAAAAACTTGAATCCCTGCCCCCTGCTCCAATCCCTCAGCCACGTATTTATCCTCCACCTCATTCCATTCCTACGTTCACTGTCGTGTGGCACAGGTAGTAATCCTGAGATTACTACCTTTACGGTCCTCCTTCTCAACTCCCTTCCTAACTCCCTATACTCTCCTTTCAGGACCTCTTCCCTTTTCCTACCTATGTCATTGGTACCTATATGTACCACGGCATGATAAGAACCCAGCCACCTAAAACTAAAATCACTCTTCTTGTGAAGTTTCCAACAGTGTTGCAACACATTTAACAGGGTGATCATTTCCCTGCCCCTCAAAGTATGTTAACAGCAACTTCAACCTCCACAACGAGAAAGGGTAATTGTCCCATTTCAACCAGTAAAGCTGAAACAGGAGACGTCCTTACTGCACCACAACACTGTCTTAAAGCCTGAACTCGTATCACATCCAAACATTTTAAATTTGAAGGTGAAGCTGATCCATAAGCCACGCAGCCATAATCACATACTGATCTAATTAAACAAATATAAATAATCAAGAGAGATTTTCGTGTAGCCTCCCAAGAATACCCACATAGACACCTGAAAATATTTAATGCCCCTTTACATTTATCAATTATTTTACTGATATGGTGCTTCCATGTCAGCTTGTTATCCAGCCACATGCCGAGAAATCTTACCACTGGCACTTCTTCAAGAGTTTGATTATATCATTTCAAACCAAGTGCAGTTCTATTGATTCTCTTTGTAAAACACATAACCTGTGTTTGTGCTAATGAAAGCTTAAAACCCCATCTATTTTGCCCACTGTTTGACCTTATTAATCACTAATTGCATCCTATTTGCAGTTAAATTGAAACTTCTACCTCTGATCCATAAAGCTCCATCAACTGCAAAAAGTGATTTACCCACTCCAGTACTTATTTCAGAGAAAATATCATTAATCATGTTATTAAATAATAAAGGACTACAAATGCTGCCTTGTGGGGTCCCATTCTCTACTCATAGAAGCCTGAATATACCTACCGACCCTTACCTGCATAGACTGTCCAAATAAAAAACTCGGAAAAAAATTATATGGCCTTCCTCTCACTCCTAATTTCCATAATTTAATCTAGTGACCTTCCTTCCATAAACTATGAGGGGAATTATGTCGTTCTACCATTCTGAAATCTGCTCTGATAAAACGCTAGTGCACCTCTTTTTTTCCAAAATATAATTCAACCACTCTATTACCATACGTTCCACAAGCTTACACAAATGGGATGTTAATGATATTGGTCAATAACTAGAAGGGTCTGACGGGGGTTTCCCGGGTTTTAGAATAGGCACTACTACTGCCATTTGCTATGAGGAGGGAAGATGGCCTAGACTCAAATGTGACTCAAAATCCTTGCGCAGGAGCCAAGATAATCTTCTCTGTCCTGTTCCAATTATGTATATTTACTGCTGAAGCAAGCACAGAATTGAACCTATGTTTAGGTGTTCCTTAAGTACCCAATTTTTGGTGCCCAAAATGTAACTGTCAATTAACTGGAGAATCCTAAGCCCTCAAAGAGCCCGCTCTGGCTATCCATGCTCCGGAGAGATGGAGGGTTTAAATTTCGGAAGCTGGCGTGGTTGGGAGAGTCTCGTAACAGGACCCCCTCCCCTACGGCTGACTCCTGACGGCCCTGGTTGCTCAGAGAGGCGGTGATGGTAATTGTGGATCAGATTTGGATACAGGATGTCTATTTCTGGCACCCAGCACTTTTCCTCCGGTCCAATTCCCTCCCAGTCCGATAGGTATTGCCGAACACTTCAAACAGTATGCGAGTCCAGCGGTCTTTTCTCTGTGAAGACCCATCCCCCTCGATAAACCCGGGTGGTGGCAGGGCGGATGGTGGTGAGGCTAAGGGGCTGGTGCAGACAGGTTTTAATTTAGAGATGTGGAAGGTGGGGTTGATCTTTAGGGTCTTGGGGAGCTGCAAGGTGTAAGACACTGAGTTTACTTTCCTCGGGATCTTAAAGGGACTAATGAACTTGGGTGCCAACTTTCTAGATTCCACTCAGAGAGGCAAATCATGAGTGGACATCCAGATGTGTTGCCCAGGCTGTAACATGGGTCCCAGACTTCTCCTTCAGTTTGTCTTGGTCTCTGCTCTCTGGGTAGAAGCCAGCAAATTCTGTCTTGCTCTCATCCATTTCTCCTTGCAGCATTGGACAACATCTTCTGCTGCAGACACCCGAACCTCGGCCTCTTGTCCCGGAAAGAGAGGCGGAGGGTAACCAAACTGGTTCTCGGAACAGTGACGTCCCATGTGTCAAGTGCTGTAAAGTGTTGTGGGTGACCTCTGTCCACAGCAAATGGTCACATCACCCATCAGGTCTTTCCGAGGCATCTTAAGGCATGTACCTAAATCTTGGTTGGTCCACTCTGTCTGGCTGTTGGACTGTGGGTGAAACTCTGAGGAAAGGCTTGCTGTTGACCCTATCAGTTTACAGAAAGCCTTCCAGAAATGTGGTGAGAATTGTGGACCACAATCCGAGACAATGTCCACAGGGGATCCATGGACCTCGAAGACCTGATCCAGGACGATTTCATCCGCCTCTGCCGTGGAAGGTAGCTTCTCCAAGGTTGCAGGCTTTCAAAAACCAATCGACAACCACCATGATAACCGACTTCCCCTTAGATGACAGGAGATCCATGGCAAAGTCCAAGGAGATGTGTGCCTAAGGTTCTTTTGGAATGGGTAGGGGGTGGAAGTGCCCTTGAGGTCGGGTACGGGCTCCTCGTTCCGGCGCCCACCTCGCATGCCTGCATGTACTGTCGAACTTCTCTCATCATTCCAGGCCACCAATACCTCCTCTTGACAAACTCGAGGGTCCTGGCAATCCCTGGGTGTGCAGTCATTTGTGACAAATGTCCCCATTGCAGTACCTGGGACCGGATGGCACTTGGGATGAACGGCCGACCCGGAGGTCAGTTCTCAGGAATCTCCCCTTGTATTTGGGCCTTGTGAACAAGCGCGTTGATTCCCCAAAGATTGGCACTACCACCCTGGTTTGAGGTAAAATAGTGGTAGGCTGTTCCTCTCATTCCGCTTCGTCAAACTGGTGGGACAGGGTATCCAGCCTCTGATGCTTCAATCCTGGTCGATAGGTCAGGACGAATTCAAACTGGTTAAAAAACAAAGACCACCCAGCCTGCCTAGAATTCAGCCCCTTGGCCTCCTGAATATAGGCCAGGATCTTGTGGTCAGTGCAAACAATAGAAGTGTTCCAGGCCCCCTCCAGTCAGTGACGCCATTCCGCCAAACCTAACTTAACCACAAGAAACTTCCGATTTCCAATGTCATAGTTCCTCTCTGCCAGGGAGAGCCGCCTGGAGAAGAATACGCTTGGGTGCAGTTGACTGTCTGAAGGTGATTGTTGAGATAAAATGGCACCTACACTGATGTCTGAGGTGTCCAATTCTATGATGAAGGGAAGGCCCAGGTTATGAGAAACCAAGATGGGAGCTGTAGTAAGCTGATGTTTAAAGTCTGTAAAAGCAGCCTCCGCTACAGTAGTCCGGACAAAACGGCCCGTAGATTTCTTAGTTAGGGCCATTAGCAAAGCTGTCACTGAGCTGGTTCCCAATAAACTTCTGGTAGACGTTAGCAAACCCCAGGAATTATTGGACCTGTTTGATATTGGATGGTGGTGGCCAGTCTCTGACTGCCTGGGTCTTGGTAGGGTCCATCTCGAGATTACCATTAGAGATGATGAAACCCAAAAATGAAACAGTCATCACATGAAACTCTGACTTCTCCAACTTGATGTAAAGGCCATGGTCTAGCAGCCTCTTTAAAATGTCCCTGATGAGAGCAATGTGTTCCTCCATGCATTTCGAGAAGATTAGGGTATCACCCAAGCAGATGAAGGCATACTTATGGAGACTATCCTGGAGAATGCCATTTTCTAAAGGCTTGGAAAATGGTGGGGGTGTTTACAAGGCCCAAGGGCATAACCTGGTACTCACAGTGCCTTGTTGGTGTATTGACTGCTGACTTCCACTCATCTCTGTCCCTGATACAGACTAGATTGTAGGAACTCTGGATGTCTAATGTTGTAAATACCCTCGCCCTTTGCAGCATCTCAAAAACCGTATTCATAAGAGGAAGGGGGTAGCGGTTCTCGGTTGTCATGCAGTTTAATCCTTTGTAATCAATGCACGACCACAGGCTCCCATCTTTCTTTTGTATGAAGAAGAAACTGCACCGGTGGGTGAGGTGGAGGGCCGAATGAAGCCTGTGGCAGGAGCTTCCTTCATAAACTTCTCCATGGCGCTTCCCTCTGGGCCTGGGAGTGCGTACAACTGACCCCCACGGGGGACAGGTACCGGGCAGCAGGTCTATGGCACAATCATAGGGTCAGTGTGGTGGGTCAAGGCTTTTCCCTTGCTGTTGACCTCCTCTGAGTCCTTGTAAACAGAGGACTCTCCAACCTCATTCTCTATTTTGTCTTCATTTTGCACTTCACAGTTTTAAATTTAAAATATCTGTGAGCGTACAACAGAAACCAAATTTATATAAAAAAACATGAACCGTTCAAATCACAGATCAAGATTTCTTCATAGTCCCTCTGTTCCTGCCACTGTCAACACCATTTACATGTTCCAAGTTGGAGACACAAGCCTGTATGTAGAAGGCCAGATCCATGTCACACGTTTTACATGAAACATTGATGTGCATTAAAATCAGGAACTTTGTGCAAATGACGCACACTGCTTCTCTGAGTGTGGATCTTAAAGGCAGCCTGTCTGCACGTAGTTACATTGCAGTACTCTTGGACCAACGTGTTAAACAGAATTGTAGTTTCTCTTTTATTGTGTTACGACGTGCGTCTTAACACAATTAATGAACAAGGTGAGTGTTTTCTGTGGTCCTGTATCCCATTCAATCCTCACCCTTTAATCTGAATCTGAGTCAGTTCCAAGTTGGTAACAAAACTCCTGGAAGCACTCAGCAGGTCAGGCAGTATCTGTGGGAGAGAAGCATAACCCATACTTTCGGTTGAAGACCCATTGTGACTTTGTTTCTCAACCCCAACTCTACCTGCAAGTTTAAAAATGAAAGCATTGCAGTAGACTGGATTTTGAACAATAATGGGGCAAGGTACAGGAAGGAGATAGACAGCTTACTGGCATGGTGCCAAGAAAATAACCTTTCCCTCAGTGTCAGCAAAGCAAAGGAGCTGGACATGTGAGGCAAAATATATCCTCCTGACTGTATCAATGGCGATGAGGTGGAGATGCTGAGAGCTTCATTTCGAGGTGTAAGTATCACTAATTGACTGTCATGACCCAACCACATAGACACCATGGCTATTCGCCTTTCTACTTTCTCTGAAGGCTCAGGCAATTCAACATGTCTCTGATGATTCTTACCATTTTCTGCAGTTGCATCCTGGATGCATCAAAGCTCGTAATGCCAGCTGCTCTGCCCAAGACTACAAGGGATTGCAGAGAGTTCCAAACACAGCCCAGTCCGTCAAAACAATATCTTTCACTCCATTGACTCTGTCTACACTTCCCTCTCTCTCAGGAATGCAGCCAACATAATGAGCAATCCCTTCCATTCAGGTCATTATCTTTTTACCCTTCTCCTAAATGGTGGAGGATACGAGAGTTTCCAAACACCAGACTCAATGACACCTTCTATCCCACTGATATCAGCCTTTTGAACAGAGGTCTTATATGCTAATGATGAATTCTCGACCTTCCAATCTACTTCATCATACCTACCTACTGCCCAATGTGCTGCTGCCGTTTAGGGCAGCAATGAAGGTCCTCCATCTCTGGTGGTGTTCAGGGCCTCCTTCATCGTGTCAGTAGCTCATTTTTCATTACTGTCAGTCATGCAAGTCCCGGGTGGAGATTCAGGAATACCGTCACACTCAAATGTAGAAGAATTTCTCATTGCTATTTCTGGAACGGTTTTGTTTTACCAGTCAGAGGTGTTAGCCCTGAGCTGAACCCCCCAAACCTGGAGGACTGGTGGACCACTCTTAGTCTGGGCACTACCTTTTGAGTTGTTTAGCATGGGTGACCCTACCGAGAGCCAAAGTGTAAAGCCCTGACTCCAGCCAACATAGCTCTCTAGGCCTTTGAGGCACACAAACCTCCAAGCCCTATTGATAAGATGTGGTCCTCTTGGAGGACTTCATCATGACTTTGCACTACCTCCACCACACTTTCTCAGTAACTGTAACTTTTTGTTTCTTTTCACTACCTTAATGCACTTCTGTATGGAATGATCTGTCTGACTAGATTATGGTTGTCCTTCCTGAGACTTTGCCTCATAGATGTTCTCAATGGTCAAGGGAGCGGCACTCATTATGGAAGTGGCTGAGTTCCACTACTCTCCGTAACCTCCTGTGTTCCTCTGCTTTGGAGTTTCCATACCAAGCTGTGATACAATCACTCAAAGGGCTTTCCACTATATATCTGTAGAAGTTTGACATACCAAATCTTCTAAAACTAAGTATGACGCTGACATACGTTCTTTGTGGTTGCATCTATGTGCTGGCCCAGGAGAGTTCCTCCACCCAGGAACGTGAAGTTGTACCATTCCCACTATATGCCCTTCAATGAGGTCTGGTGCTTGTTAACGTGACTTCTCCTTCCCAAAGTCCACAGTCAATTCCTTTGTTTTACTGAAGTAGATTGGAAGGTTTTTGTTAGAACACCACTTAATCAGCTTACCCACCCCATTTACCCATTCCACTGACCCACCCCACTTACCCACCCCATTTACCCCTTCCACTTATTCACCCCATTTATTTACCCCTCCCACTTACTCACCCCAATTACCCACCCAATTTACCCACTCCATTTACACCTCCCACTTACCCCTCCCATTTACCTACCCCATCTACCCCTCCCACTTACCCTTCCCATTTACCCACCCCACTTACCCATCCCACTCTTTAATGACTCATTGATACCACTCATGGCTCTGCCAGCAGCTTTCAAGGAGTTTAGTTAATTGCTCTAAAGCAAACAGTTCATTCAGCTGTTTACGTGAACTCCTTCCAATTTGCTGTTCAGCATTCAGTGCTCACTATTGGTCCTCTTGACACTAGAGAAACGAGATGGGGATTCGGTGATTAATTTACCAACCACCATTGTACAGTCCTCTGTACTGACCCTGAGCTTCTAGTCCCTGCAATTTTCCTTTAGCTTCCCACTCCTTCTCTTACCTCTCAGTCTGTGGCTGCCCCCATCCTCTTACAGCAAGACCCAAGGAATGACACCACATTTTCTATCTGGGTCTTGTATGCTTTATTTAAATTGTGTACTCTGTCCTGTGGATGTTTTACAGCTCTGCCAGTATCAATATTTTCCACAGACAAAAAACATGATGTGCTTGTGACTAACCCTGTTAACTAATTTGATCTCACCCTATACACAGGCATTCCTATGTTCTAACCATCCCCCTTTCAGCTTCTCTGCGTCTGAAAACATAATCATTTTTCTCTCTCCCAGAGTTCTGAAACTGAAATGTTAACTATTTTTATGAAACGTTAACTATTACAGAGAGGAGGTGGAAGAGCTCGAGGCCTGGTGCCAGGCAAATACTTCTTCCTCAAAGTGAACAAGACAAAGGATGTGGTTATCAACTTCAGGAGAACTCATACTCCTTTTTATGTCAGTGACACAGCAGTAGAAACTGTGATCAGTTTCTAACTGCTTGGAGTGCAGACATCGAACCAACTCTCGTAGTCCCAGAACACATACTACACAGCCAGGAAAGCTGACCACTGCCTCTACTTTCTGAGGTGACTGAAGAAATCTGGACTTTGCACATCGATACTCAGGTTATTCTACAGATACACAGCAGAGAGCATCTTAACAAGCTGCATCACTGCCTGGTATGGAAACTGCATGGGGACAAACAGGAATGCTTGACAATGGGTAGTCAAAGCTGCCCAATGTATCACTGGCACCAGCGTACCCACCATCAAGGACGTATATACAGAAAGGTTCAAAGGTTCAATCTGATGTCAGAGAAATGTATACAATGTACATCCTGAAATGCTTTTTCTTCGCAAAACATCCACAAAAAGAGAAGCGCACCAAAAAATGTACGGCAGTTAAACGTAAGAACCCCAAAGTACCCCCCCTCCCACAGCTCCCCTCCCTCCAGTGAGTAAGTGGCAGCAAGCAGCAATTCCCCCTCCTCCCAGTAGCAAAAAAAAGAGAGTATCGGCATCATCACCAAGAACTCAAGCGTGAGCAGAGCAATGGTTACACCCAGCATTCGACATACTGCAGACTCTCTCTCTCCCTCATAAGGGAGAGAAAGGTGTCTCCATTTTCTGGTGCCAGAAAAACACCAGTAACTTCGTGAAGGATCCCACCCACCTGATACTCATGGTAATTTTGTCCCTCTCTCATCAGGGAGGAGGCTATGTAGCATCTACACCTGGACCACCAGATTCAAAAACAGTTACTTTCTCCAAGCAGCAAGGATGATAAACACCTCCACCCACTAACCCACTCCCACACCTCAGCCACCACTATCATTTCTGTCAGCCACCTTGTGAACAGACATTCCTGTGCCTAATATCACTTTATGGACATACAATCAACCTATGTAAAAAGCTACCTCATGTATATTGTGTTTTTGTTATTATTATATAGAACATAGAATAGTACAGCACAGTACAGGCCCTTCGGCCCACAATGTTGTGCCATCCCTCAAACCCTGCCTCCCATATAAGCCCCCACCTTAGATTCCTCCATATACCTGTCTAGTAGTCTCTTAAACTTCACTAGTGTATCTGCCTCCACCACTGACTTAGGCAGTGCATTCCACGCACGAACAACTCTCTGAGTCAAAAACCTTCCTCTAATATCCCCCTTCAACTTCCAACCCCTTACCTTAAAGCCACGTCCTCTTGTATTGAGCAGTGGTGCCCTGGGAAAGAGGCGCTGGCTACCCACTCTATCTATTCCTCTTATTATCTTGTACACCTCCATCATGTCTCCTCTCATCCTCCTTCTCTCCAAAGAGTAAAGCCCTAGCTCCCTTAATCTCTGATCATAATGCATACTTTCTAAACCAGGCAGCATCCTGGTAAATCTCCTTTGTACCCTTTCCAATGCTTCCACATCCTTCCTACAGTGAGGTGACCAGAACTGGACACAGTACTCCAAGTGTGGCTTAACCAGAGTTTTATAGAGCTGCATCATTACATCGCGACTCAAACTCTATCCCTCAACTTATGAAAGCTAACACCCCATAAGCTTTCTTAACTACCCTATCCACCTGTGAGGCAACTTTCAGGGATCTGTGGACATGTACCCCGAGGTCCCTCTCCTCCTCCACACTACCAAGTATCCTGCCATTTACTTTGTACTCTGCTTTGGAGTTTGTCCTTCCAAAGTGTACCACCGCACACTTCTCCGGGTTGAACTCCATTTGCCACTTCTCAGCCCACTTCTGCATCCTATCAATGTCTCTCTGCAATCTTTGACAATCCTCTACACTATCTACAACACCACCAACCTTTGCGTCATCTGCAAACTTGCCAACCCACCCTTCTACCCCCACATCCAGGTCGTTAATAAAAATCACGAAAAGTGGAGGTCCCAGAACAGATCCTTGTGGGACACCACTAGTCACAATCCTCCAATCTGAATGCACTCCCTCCACCACCACCCTCTGCCTTCTGCAGGCAAGCCAATTCTGAATCCACCTGGCCAAACTTCCCTGGATCCCATGCCTTCTAACTTTCTGAATAAGCCTACCGTGTGGAACCTTGTCAAATGCCTTACTAAAATCCATATAGATCACATCCACTGCACTACCCTCATCTATATGCCTCATCACCTCCTCAAAGAACTCTATCAGGCTTGTTAGACATGATCTGCCCTTCACAAAGCCATGTTGACTGTCCCTGATCAGACCATGATTCTCTAAATGCCTATAGATCCTATCTCTAAGTATCTTTTCCAACAGCTTTCCCACCACAGACATAAGGCTCACTGGTCTATAATTACCCGGACTATCCCTACTACCTTTTTTGAACAAGGGAACAACATTCGCCTCCCTCCAATCCTCCGGTACCATTCCCGTGGACAACGAGGACATAAAGATCCCAGCCAGAGGCTCAGCAATCTCTTCTCTCACCTCGTGGAGCAGCCTGGGGAATATTCCGTCAGGCCCCGGGGACTTAACTGTCCTAATGTATTTTAACAACTCCAACTCCTCCTCTACCTTAATATCAATATGCTCCAGAACATCAACCTCACTCATATTGTCCTCACCATCATCAAGTTCCCTCTCATTGGTGAATACCGAAGAGAAGTATTCATTGAGGACCTCGCTCACTTCCACAGCCTCCAGGCATATCTTCCCACCTTTATCTCTAATCGGTCCTACCTTCACTCCTGTCATCCTTTTTTTCTTCACATAACTGAAGAATCTTGGGGTTTTCTTTACCCTACTCGCCAAGGCCTTCTCATGCCCCCTTCTTGCTCTTCTCAGCCCCTTCTTAAGCTCCTTTCTTGTTTCCCTATATTCTTCAATCGACCCATCTGATCCTTGCTTCCTAAACCTCATGTATGCTGCCTTCTTCCTCCTGACTAGATATTCCACCTCACTTGTCACCCATGGTTCCTTCACCCTACCATTCTTTATCTTCCTCACTGGGAGAAATTTATCCCTTACATCCTGCAAGAGATCTCTAAACATCGACCACATGTCCATAGTACACTTCCCTGCAAAAACATCATCCCAATTCACACCCGCAAGTTCTAGCCTTATAGCTTCATAATTTGCCTTTCCCCAATTAAAAATTTTCTTGTCCTCTTTGATTCTATCCTTTTCCATGATAATTATAAAGCCCAGGGAGCGGTAGTCACTTCCCCCAGATGCTCACCCACTGAGAGATCTGTGACCTGACCCGGTTCATTACCCAGTACTAGGTCTAGTATGGCATTCCCCCTGGTCGGCCTGTCCACATACTGTGACAGGAATCCATCCTGGACACACTTAACAAATTCTGCGCCATCTAAGCCCTTGGAACTAATCAGGTGCCAATCAATATTAGGGAAGTTAAAGTCACCCATGATAACAACCCTGTTATTTTTTGCACCTTTCCAAAATCTGCCTCCCAATCTGCTCCTCTGTATCTCTGCTGCTACCAGGGGGCCTATAGAATACCCCCAGTAGAGTAACTGCTCCCTTCCTGTTCCTGACTTCCACCCATATTGACTCAAAAGAGGGTCCTGCTACATTACCCACCCTTTCTGTAGCTGTAATAGTATCCCTGACCAGTAATGCCACCCCTCTTCTCCTTTTTCCCCCCTCTCTATCCCTTTTAAAGAACTGAAATCCAGGAATATTGAGAATCCATTCCTGCCCTGGTGCCAGCCAAGTCTCTGTAATGGCCACTACATCATAATTCCATGTATGTATCCAAGCTCTCAGTTCATCATCTTTGTTCCTGATGCTTCTTGCATTGAGGTACACACATTTCAGCCCTTCAACCTTACTGTCTTTACACCGTTTATTCTGCTTCTCTTTCCTCAATGCCTGTCTGTATGCTAGATCTGGCTTTACTCCATGCACTTCTTTCACTGCTCTATCGCTCTGGGTCCCTTTAATAAATATTAATAAATAAATATTCTTTATTTTACTGTATCTTTTGGTGCCGTGAAGTTACAATTATTTTGTCTTCTTTACACTTGTGTACTAACAATACCACTAAACAATCTTGAACTGCCCACAGACACCTGGCTTGCTGAGTGCTTCCATCACTTTCTGTTTTAAATCCTTAAATCAATCATATTTCGGCTGTATAAATGATCTAAGATTCGGGAGCATACAAAACTTTTAACAAATGCTCTCAACACAGAAACAAGATGCAGGAAACGCTCAGGCATCACCTGTGGAGAAAGAAACAGCATGCACGTTTCAGCTCAAACTCCATCTTTAGCAGGCTTACTGAACGTCCCTGTGACTGCCAGACAAAGGAAAGGTAAAATCGTAGCTCCTATCTCCGCAGCTCACTGTGCACGCTGACAGTACAGCTGGTGATTTGGGAATATTAGCCAGAGGGTGGGCGAAGAGGAAGGAGTTTTTATGGGGCACACCATGATCCACAATGGCCTGAAAACACACTCAAAGTAATTAGCAAAAGGAAATTCAGCAACTGCTTGGAAGAAACCTAGAAAATATCTGGGACCTCAACAGGATGAATAGGAGGACTTAATTCCCTTGATTGTAAGTTTTATTATCAGGGAAGCAGATATAAGTGAACTAGTGGATGGATCAGATGGAATTTAAGAAATATTTTCCACCCAGAAGGTGGTGGATATCTGGAACTTATAGATAGAGTCAGAAACATTGGTCAAATGTAAGAGGACAGAAGAGCAGTGAAGCTGGCTTGTTGGCAAGAGAGCACAGGAGAAGGCATATGCTGGAATCTGGAGCAATTAACAATCTGCTGGAGTAACTCAACAGGTCAGGCATCACCTGTGGATGGAACTGGATATTGATAATTTGGGTTGAGACCCTTCATCTGGACTGATGACTCATCCTATGTATGATGTCCAAATGAGGAATATTGAGAAGCATCAGCTATCCATTCCCCCCCGCCACAGATGCTGACTGCCCCACTGAGCTCTTCCAACAGTTTTTTTTTTGGCTTAGCGGCTAGGTTAGTTGTGATGGCCAAATGCTCTCTTTCTGTGCAATAAATCTCTATGATCTCCTAGTTTTAGGAAATGAACTGGTGCAGACAATAAGCCCTAAATGGTCCGTGACATTTTATGATTTCATTCTGAACTAACTGGTGAGACCATAACCATTTATTCCTTTGCTTCTGCTGGGCCTTTGCTGTATTTAGTACTTTCATGACGTCAACAAGCCGAAGGGAAGGAAGGAAACTTCCCAGTAATTGGCAGAGTATGACCTTTCTTCATTCTGCATTTTAGAAGGTTAGAAATAAAATGGAGTGGACTTTTTTGCAAGTTTTAATTAACCGGAAAATGTAATGATTTACATCCAGAAATACTATTGGCAAAGTACTCTTTTTGCATTTGTCAAAATTAATATTCATACTCCTTACTTCGATCACATCATAATCTGTGGCATTTCAACAAACAATAGACAATAGGTGCAGGAGTAGGCCATTCAGCCCTTCAAGCCAGCACTGCCATTCACTGTGATCATGGCTGATCATCCACAATCAGTACCCTGTTTCTGCCTTCTCCCCATAGCCCTTGACTCCGCTATCTTTAAGAGCTCTATCTAACTCTCTCTTGAATGAATCCAGAGAATTGGCCTCCACTGCCTTCTGAGACAGAGCATTCCACAGATCCACAACCCACTGTGTGAAAAAGTTTTTCCTCAACTCCATTCCAAATTGTCTACACCTTATTCCTAAACTGTGGCCTCTGGTTCTGGACTCCCCCAACATTGGGAACATGTTTCCTGCCTCTAGCGTGTCCAATCCCTTAATAATCTTATATGTTTCAATCAGATCCCCTCTCATCCTTCTAAATTCCAGTGTATACAAGCCCAGTCGCTCCAATCTTTCAACATATGATATTCCCGCCATCCCTGGAATTAACCCAGTGAACCTGTGCTGCACTCCCTCCATAGAAAGAATGTCCTTCCTCAAATTTGGAGACCAAAACTGCACACAATACTCCAGGTGGGGTCTCACCAGGGCCTTGTACTATAGGCCTCTTTGCTCCTATACTTGTGACGAGAATACACATAAAATTAAGATGTTTGCTGGCCTGGGTTAGCATCAGTGGCATCAGCAGTTGGTCTGCCACCTGTCCTCAGGGGAAGGAGAGATAAGGAAAAATGAAGCAGCATCTGGAGATGTGTAAATGGAGGGACGGGAGAGAGAGCTGTCTGGAGCGGCTCCCGCTTTGAACCCTGAACTGTTTGAAGTGATGGACAGGCGACCTGGAGATGTGTAATGAAGGGACGAGAGAGAGAGCTATCTGGAGCGGCTCCCCCTTTGAACCCTGAACTGTTTGAAGTGATGGACAGGCGATACCCCAGCAGGGGGATAAAAAGGGACAGGGTCGCTAAGGCAGGACACACACACGACACCCGAGGTAACGAGACCCTGGAAGCGGTGCGCATCTCACGAGTCGGTGGGAAGTACCGGACCTTAAACGCACAGGGTGGAAAGGTACGATCAGCGGGAACCCGGTGTGTGTCCACCCTCGCTTGGGTGCCGGGTTCACTGCAGAGGATCGACCGCATCTGGAGGAGGGGTCACAGTCAGTGACCTCAGGTGACATCACAAAGGACCCGCCCAAAAGCTGCTTGTGAGCAATATCGCCGGTCTGTGAGTGGAAGCCGTGTCTGAATGATCAGTCGTTCCCGTTCTCTCTCTCTCTCCCTCCCTCCCCCCACGTTGTCCATCGCCATGGCAACGATTACTGCGAACTGAACTAAATTGGACTGAACTTTGTGTCACTTTGAAATTGGTCATTTACCCCTAGACAACGATAGAGCTTGATTGATGCTGTTATCTTAATTCTGTGCACGTGTGTTTATCATTGCTGAACTGTTGCATTTATTATCCTTTCGATTACTGTGTTGCTTGTTTCTTTAATAAAACTTTCTTAGTCCTAGTAATCCAGACTCCAACTGAGTGATCCATTTCTGCTGGTTTGGCAACCCAGTTACGGGGTACGTAACATAAGTGGGGTTCTCGTCCGCGATTTTGAACGCTAAATTTGGGACGGAGTAAATTGATTGGGTTAAAATTCCCGAAAGAAAGAAAAGACAAACAGCAGAAATGGAGGCTGAGGAATTTATAAAGACGCCGACCTTGGAGGCATTAGAGGATGCCAGGAAATCGGAATTGGTAGCTGTGGCCAAACGGTTGAATCTTGCTAAGAGGAAGTCGACAATGAGGAGAGAGGAGATACACAGAGCTATCGTAGAGCACTATGTATCTAAAGGTGTGTTTCCCCAAGGCGAGCTGGGGGTGGTGTCTATTGAAAAACCTGCTGGAGACACGGTACAGGTTCAGCTTGAAAAACTGAGACTCGAGCACGAGTTCCGGGTACGGCAGTTAGAACACGAAGAGAAGCAGTTAGAAAGGCAGGAGAGAGAGGTAGAAAGACAAGAGAGAGAGAGACAGTTGGAGAGAGAAGAGAAAGAGAGAGAGAGAGACAGTTGGAGAGAGAAGAGAAAGAGAGAGAGAGAGACAGTTCGAGAGAGAAGAGAAAGAGAGAGAGAGACAGTTGGAGAGAGAGGAGAAAGAGAGGCAATGAGAGCGAGAAGAGAGAGGGAAACAGAGGGAGAAGTTGAGCTGGAGAAGTTAAAGATAAGGGCCGAGCAGGGGCTCGTGCCAAACCAAGGTGGAGGGTTCCGGGCGACCCAGGAGGTTAGGCTGGTTCCCCCATTTGACGATACTGACGTGGATCGGTACTTTCTCCATTTCGAAAAAGTGGTTATAAGTCAGGAATGGCCGAGGGATAAGTGGGCTGTGTTACTTCAGAGTGTACTAAAAGGGAAAGCCCAAGAAGCTTGCTCCGCTTTGTCCGCGGAAGATGCCCAGAGGTATGAGGTGGTGAAAGAGGCCACCCTCAGGATTTATGAGTTGGTCCCGGAGGCATACCGGCAGAGGTTCCGGAATGCGAGGAAGCAGTGGGACCGCACGTATTTGGAGTTTGCCCGTGAGATGCAGACATATTGTGAGCGTTGGTGCGCCTCAAAGGGGGTAGAGGGGAATTATGACAGACTGCTGCAGCTGATCCTGATTGAGCAGTTTAAAGGTTGTGTCCCTGAGGGTATGAGACCCTACCCAGATGAGAAAGAGGCAGCCACGTTAGCCGCAACTGCTAAGTTAGCGGATGAGTATGCGTTGACGCATAAAATGAAGTTTGCCCCGAGTAAAGGCTACCAGAAGGGTAGTCAGGACGGCGGGAAGAGTCCGCCGGAAAAGTCAGAAAGTAAGCCGGGGACTAGTGAGAAGGATAAGGTAGACCGGGAGCAGTCTGGTAGGAAGTCTCCTGGGGTCGTCTGTTATAATTGCGGGAAAGTCGGACACTTTGCGTCCAGGTGCTTTGCCCCAAGGAAGGAGACGGGAAAAGGAAAAGCGGAAATTTTGAATGGCTGTATCGAGCTGTTAAGCGAACTGCTAGGGAAGGACAGGTCTGCCAAAGTTCAGGAAGGGCGCGAGAGGTTTATCTCAGCCGGATTGGTGTCAGTGAAGGAGGGGTTAAAACCAGTTCCAGTGAGGATCTGGAGAGACACGGGAGCGTGTCAGTCACTAATACTGAAGAGTTTATTAGAGTTTAGCTCAGAGACCCAGACTGGGGAGGTAGAGGTCAAAGGTGTTAGGGAAGGGACAGAGTCAGTCCCTTTGCACCAGATACACTTACAAAGCAACCTGGTCTCTGGACTAGTCACGATCGGGGTGAGGTCCGAATTACCGATGAAAGGCGTGGAAGTCTTGCTCGGTAATGACATCGCCGGGGGAATCGTGTTCCCAGTCGTGAGATTGACAGGTCAGCCTGCCAGCAGTGAGGCCCCGCCCATGGACTCACAGGTTCATCACGGGACCGCGGTAGTGAACTAGCTGAAACGTTTCTGCCAGTTTTGTATGAGACGGGGGTAAAAAATGAAAAGAAGGAGTGTAGTGAGACAAGAGGTAGTGAGGGAGCTGGGACAGACGTAGCAGTAGCCAGGAAAGAATTTGTGCAGACGCAGGAGCGAAACGAGGGGCTGATGGTTTTGGCGGAGACAGCTCTCTCTGACACAGCTTTAACAAGGGAACTAGTAGGCTATTGAGTGGAGGAGGAAGTGCTAAGGAAAAAAGGGAAATCAAGTACAGTACCCGCAGATGAGGAGTGGAGGGTGGTGCAAAAGAGTTATGGGGATGAGGTTTTTAACATGGCCCACGAGGTACCCCTCCGGTGGACATTTTGCGGTGCTGGAGGAAACAGTTGGTGGAATCATGAAAGAGGTTTACTGGCTGCCCAGGGGGAAGGATGTTATTGATCATGACCGACGCGAACTGAGACGGTCACAGGCTTTTGATATGCTAACAAACCTAGTCGGGGTTAGCGTGGACATCAATGAAGCTAGGGTCCCCCCGATAAGGGAAAAAAAACATTTTGAAAAGATTAGTATGGGATCGATCAGATGGGAGAAGGCTATTGTTTTGGCCAGGTCTACTGATAAGGTCTCTCCCTTAATCCCCGAACAAAGCGGATCTTTAGCAGAAGTAATTAAACGACTCGCACCTGTGTGCTTGATTGTCCCGAGGCGATGCAAAGAACTGGGACGTTGGGTGATGTCTGTTACAATAGGGCAGCCTAGTAAACAATATCCATAAAGATGAGTAATTCAGTGACTAAAGGGCTGATGAACACAGAGGTGTGTATTGGCAATTTAATACGGCTGTCTGAAGCCAGCTTGATAGTGAACCTTAAAAAAAATGAGTTCGGCCACACGAAGGTCACTTATCTGGGAATTGTGGTAACACAGGGGCAGCCGGCAGCGATGCAAGCTACAGTGCAGGCTATCGCTGACCTCCCAACCCCGACAGACAAGAGGGCCCTCAGAAGGCTCTTGGAGATGGTGGGGTACTATAGGAAGTTTTGCAATAACTCTGCGGTTACTACCCCTCCCCCTCCTACTAAGCCCTTGCGAGAGAAAACTGAGTCGGAATGGGACGACCCTTGTTATTGTGGTCCGGGACAAAACCAAATGAGAGGTTACATTGACCGCAATTCATCAGTGTTTTTGGCCACTATGAAGTTTGCTGAGTTGGAGCCTGGTCTAAGGGGTTATTAATAACACATATAAAAGGAACAGAAAATATGATGACTGCCTGTCAAGGTGTTAACAACTTCAAATTCTCTGTATTAGCCAAATAGCTGATAAAGATGTATATTTGTGTGTGTATCAAATAATGTATTCATGTTTATAATTTTTACCTCCCGGTAAAAATCCTTAAAGGGGGGAAGTGTGACGAGAATACACATAAAATTAAGATGTTTGCTGACCTGGGTTAGCATCAGTGGCATCAGCAGTTGGTCTGCCACCTGTCCTCAGGGGAAGGAGAGATAAGGAAAAATTAAGCAGCATCTGGAGATGTGTAATGAAGGGAAGGGAGAGAGAGCTGTCTGGAGCGGCTCCCCCTTTGAACCCTGAACTGTTTGAAGTGATGGACAGGCGATACCCCAGCAGGGGGATAAAAAGGGACAGGTTCGCTAAGGCACACACACACGACACCCGAGGTAACGAGACCCTGGAAGCGGTGCGCCTCTCACGAGTCGATGGGAAGTACCAGACCTTAAACGCACAGGGTGGAAAGGTACGATCAGCGGGAAGCCGGTGTGTGCCCACCCTCGCTTGGGTGCCGGGTTCACTGCAGAGGATCGACCGCATCTGGAGGAGGGGTCACAGTCGGTGACCTCAGGTGACATCACAAAGGACTCACCCGAAAGCTGCTTGTGAGCAATATCGCCGGTCTGTGAGTGGAAGCCGTTTCTGAATGATCAGTCGTTCCCGTTCTCTCTCTCTCTCCCCCCACGTTGTCCATCGCCATGGCAACGAATACTGCGAACTGAACTATTAAATCGAACTGGACTTTTGTGTCACTTTGAAATTGGTCATTTACCCCTAGACAACGATAGAGCTTGATTGATGCTGTTATCTTAATTCTGTGCACATGTGTGTTTATCATTGCTGAACTGTTGCATTTATTATCCTTTCGATTACTGTGTTGCTTGTTTCTTTAATAAAATTTTCTTAGTCCTAGTAATCCAGACTCCAACTGAGTGATCCATTTCTGCTGGTTTGGCAACCCAGTTACGGGGTACGTAACATACTCAACTCCCCTTGTTATGAAGGGCAACATGCCATTAGCTTTCTTCACTGCTTGCTGTACCTGTATGCTTACTTTCAGTGACTAATGAACAAGGATCTCATTGTGTTTCCCCTTTTCCTAACTTGACACTATTCAGATAGTAATCTGCCTTCCTGTTCTTGCCACAAAGTGGATAACCTCACATTTATCCATATTAAACTGCATCTGCCATGCATCTGCTCACTTACCTAACCTGTCCAAGTCACCCTGCATTCTCATAACATCCTCCTCACATTTCACACTGTCACCCAGCTTTGCGTCATCTGCAAATTTGCTGTTACTTTTAATCCCTTCGTCTAAATCATTAATGTACAGTATATTTTAAATAGCTGTGGTCCCAGCACCGAGCCTTGCGGTACCCCACTTGTCACTGCTTGCCATTCTGAAAGGGACCTGTTAATCCCTACTCTTTGTTTCCTGTCTGCCAACCAATTTTCTATCCATGTCAGTACCCTACTCCCAATACCATGTGCTGTAATTTTGCCCACTAACCTCCTATGTGGGATCTTATCAAAGGTTTTCTGAAAGTCCAGTTACACTACATCCACTGGCTTTCCCATGTCCATTTTCATAGTTACATCCTCAAAAAATTCCAGAAGGTTAGTCAAGCATGATTTCCCCTTCGTAAATCCTTGCTGACTTGGACCTATCCTGCTAGTGCTATCCAAATATGCCACTATTTCATCTTTTATAACTGACTCCAGCATCTTCCCCACCACTAATGTCAGGCTAACTGGTTTATAATCCCTGTTTTCTCTCTCCCTCCTTTCTTAAAAAGTGGGATAACATTAGCTACCCTCCAATCCGCAGGAACTGATCCTGAATCTATAGAACATTGGAAAATGATTACCAATGCATCCACGATTCCTAGAGCCACCTCCTTAAGTATCCTGGGATGCAGACCATCAGGTCCTGGGGATTTATCAGCCTTCAGTCCCATCAGTTTACCCAACACCATTTCAGGGCAAAGTTTCAGCACATTGCATTCAGAAATGACAGTTTGGGAGGGACGGTGGGTAAGTTAGGTTTTGGAGGAAGAGCTCACTTGTGAAAGGCTTGAGGCTCCTACACATGGACAGCCTTGGAGACAGGGGGTTTGGAGCAGGACGATGGAAGAATGGGGATGGAAATGGATCTCTACATGGTGCATTGATGGGTTTACAGCCACAGACTAGAAATGCTGAGTCAGAACACAGGAGACTGAAGATGCTGACAACTGGAGCAACAACATGCTAGAGGAACTCAGCAGGTTGAGCAGCATCATTGGTGGAGAAAGGGCGGAAGGGAAGAATTGCTGATATTTCAGGTTGAATCCCTGCATCAGGACTGGGAGTGGAGGGGGATGAGTCAATGTAACGATGAAAACGGAAGTGAAGAGGTGATTAATGGACTGAGAGGGAAATAAGGTAACAGGAAGGTTAGGCTAGGTAAGGGAGAAGAGCGGGGATGGAGATGGGTGGCAGTGGCAGGCGAACAGGAGAGGGAGACAGACAAAGAGAACAGGAGAAATATGGGGAGGCAAATGGAGAAAGGTGAGATGGAGTGTGTGAAGGCTGGAAACAGCTGCTGGGGGCGATGGGGAAGATAACACAGAACACGAGGGGATACCGGGGTGCTGAGCTCAGATAAATCAAGCAGGTGATAATAGGGAACATAAGGGGATAAATGGAAGCAGAAACAGATGGGGAAGGTGTTTGGGGGTGGTGTTCCTGTTGGTGATGTATGTGTGTATATGTATATATATATGTGTGTGTGTGTGTACGTGTGTGTGTGTGTACGTGTACATGTGTGTGTGTATGTGTACATATGTGTGTGTGAGTGTGAGCATATGTGTGTGTGAGTGTGTGTGTGTGTGTGAGCATATGTGTGTGTGAGTGTGTGTACATGTATGTATGTGCATGTTTGTGTACGTATGTGTGTGTGAGTGTAAGTGTGTGTGTGAGTGTAAGTGTGTGTGTGTGAGTGGGAGTGTAAGTGTGTGTGTGAGTGTGAGTGCAAGTGTGTGTGTGTTTCTGTGTGTGTGTGTGTGTGTGTGTGTGTGTGTGTGAGTGTGTGCAAGTGTGTGTGTGTATATGTGTGTGTGTGTGTATCCATTGAACCTGGAGGAGGATAAAGATAGGTGAGAAGAGAGGGTGGAAGAGGGAAAATGTTACAAAACTATGAGGAAGATTGGAATGTGCGGTGGACTTCGCTTCTTCGTTTTCCCCACCCTTCGCCTTCAGAGGGCAAGGTTACCTAAAACTGGAAAACTGACTGTTCATGCCATCACGCTGTAGACTATCTGGGCAGAATATTAAGTGTTGATCCTCCATCCCTCCTGTCACCATACACCCCTCCTAACACACCAATCACCTCAGCCTGTTTTCTCACCACTCCCCTACTCTTCTCTTTACACTGGCCCCTCCGTCTCCACAGTCCTAAAGCAGGGTTTAGACCAGCCCCTCCCGTTTCACTCTCAGTCACACAGGGTTTGGACTGGCCCCTCCCTCTCCACTCTCAGTCACACAGGGTTTGGACTGGCCCCTCCCTCTCCACTCTCAGTCACACAGGGTACGGACTGGCCCCTCCCTCTCCACTCTCAGTCACACAGGGTACGGACTGGCCCCTCCCTCTCCACTCTCAGTCACACAGGGTATAGACTGGCCCTTCCCTCTCCATTCTCAGTCACACAGGGTATAGACTGGCCCCTCCCTCTCCACTCTCAGTCACACAGGGTATGGACTGGCCAATTGTGTTACGGGCCAGGGAAGTAGCGAGGGTTATGGGAAACCCCAAATTTCATGGATCGCCCGAGAGCAAGGCCCTCTTAGTGGACGCTCTGGAAGACCACAAGGGGGAGTCGGGATTTCCTGCTGGGGTACTGGTGAGGCCTGAATTACAAAAACCCTCAGTTGTACAGGCGAGCAGGATGGCAGTGATTGTCAGGAACACTACGAAGAAGGAGGTCACTTTCAAGCGGGGGATGCCCCTGGCATGTTTGATCCCGGTGACAGTAATGTCTAGTGTCCCTGTGAGACACGCCGGGGAGAAACTATTGGAAAAGGGGGAAAAGTTGACCGCTGACTCATTCAACTTCAGGGATTTCCCAGTTCCTGTGGGTTGGAAGAGAAGGCAGGTTGAGAAAATGTTGAAGCTGGAAGGTGTCTTTTCCACTGATGAGTTTGATGTGGATTGTTCCAAGAGCACTTGTCACACTATCCGGGTGACTGAGGACACCCTGTTTAGAGAGGGGTCGCGGTGACTGGCCCCTGCAGACGTGGAAGACGTTCGGTAGCATTTGTGTAAGTTGAAGGAAGCTGGGATCATCACCAAGTCCCAAAGCCCCTATGCGTCCCCAATAGTAGTGCCCCGAAAGAAGAATGGGAAGGTACAGATGTGTGTTGACTATAGGACGCGGAACAGGCGCATCATCACTTACCAGTATACAGTTCCGAAGATTCAAGACATGATGGCTTGCCTGAGTGGTGTGAAGCAGTTCAGTGTGCTGGACTTGAGAAGTGGATATTACTAGATCCCCATGAGTGAGGCCGACAAAGACAAGACGGCATTTCTATGTCCCCTGCGATTCTTGCAGTTCGAAAGGATGTCCCAGGGCATCTCGGGAGCCCCTGCAACTTTCTTGCAGGTCATGGAGAAAACGGTTGGGGGATATGAACTTGCTTAAGGTGTTGGTGTATCTGGATGACCTTATAGTATTTGGATCCACCTTGGAGGAACATGAAGCGAGGCTACTGAAGGTGCTGGGCCGCCTGAAAGCTGAAGGTTTAAGACTTTCCCTGGACAAGAGCCAGTTCTGCAAGACATCTGTCAGCTATGTTGGACACATAGTCTCACAGATTGGAGTGGCTAGAGATCTGTCTAAGATAGAGGCAGTAACCACATGACCAAGTCCCCAGACTGTGAGTGCTTTGCGCTCGTTCCTTGGGTTCTGTGGTTACTCCTGCCCTGGAAGTGAAAGTCATGTGCCAGTTTTCCATCACGGTGAAGGCAGAGGAAGGCAGGGGCAGGATTAAGTGGTAGATCAATTGGGGGCTTCTGATGACCCCATTCCACAAGTTTACTGTAACCTGTCTGGTCTGAAGTGAGATGACCCGGGCATCGGTACCATTTGGTCAGCAGCCGAAAAGGGACTCATGGGCCAAGCAGAGAAGCTGAAACTTGCTGCGGTGCCTCCATTAATAAGAGAATAGCCCAGATTTGAAATGAGGAACCAGATCCTATACAAAGTCACTTCACCACTGGACCGGCCTCGACGTTCCCAGCTGGTTCTGCCTGAGAGGTAGTTGAGGATTGTGTTGAAGTCACTTCATGATGATTCTGGACATTTGGGGGTGGAAAAGACCTATGGATTGCTCAGAGATCAGTTTTACTGTCTCCAAATGAAGCCGGAGGTCGAAGAACATTGCAAGTCGTGCATTTGATGCATACGGAGGGAGACGCTGCCAACGAGGACCACTCCATTGTCCCACATGCAGAGTGCAGGGCCCCTTGACCTGGTGTGTGTGGATTTCTTGTCAATAGAGCCAGATGCTAACAACATGGCAAATGTGTTAGTCATCACAGATCACTACACCAGATATGCTCAGGCTTTCCCTACCAAGGACGCGAGGGTGTCCACGGTGGCCAAAGTGTTATGGGAGAAGTATTTCATTTATTATGGCCCCCTGAGATGGATACATAGTGATCAGGGACGGGATTTTGAGAATAGGCTCATACATGAGTTAGTGAGCATGCGCGGAGTTGAGAAGTCAAGGACTACTCCTTGTCACGACCAGGGTGATCCAAAGCCAGAGAGATTTAATTGGACCTTTCTAGACATGCTTGGAACCTTGGAAATCATCAAGAAGAACAAGTGGAGTCAACATAATTGACATCTGGTCCACTGCTACAACTGTACACGAAATGAAGCTACCGAGTACTCACCATATAGAACATAGAAAACCTACAGCACAATACAGGCCCTTCAGTCCACAAAGCTGTGCCGAACATGTCCTTACCTTAGAAATTACCTGGGGTTACCCATAGCCCTCTATTTTTCTGAGCTACATGTACCTGTCCAGGAGTCTCTTAAAAGACCCTATCATATCCACCTCCACCACCATCACCATTCCACACACTCACCACTCTCTGTGTAAAAAAACTTACCCCTGATATCTCCTCTGTAACTACTTCCAAGCACCTTAAAACTGTGCTCTTTCATGCTAGCCATTTCAGCCCTGGGAAAAAGCCTCTAACTATCCACATGATCAGTGCCTCTCATCATCTTATACACCTTCATCAGGTCACCTCTCATCCTCCATTGCCTCAAGGAGAAAAGGCTGAGTTCACTCAACCTATTCTCATAAGGCATGCTCCCCAATCCAGGCAACATCCTTGTAAATCTCCTCTGCACTCTTCCCATGGTTTCCACGTCATTCCTGTAGTGAGACGACCAGAATTGAGCACTGTACTCCAAGTGGGGTCTGACTAGGGTCCTATATAGCTGCAACATTACCTCTCGGCTCTTAAACTCAATCCCACGATTGATGAAGGCCAATGCACCATATGCCTTCTTAACTACAGAGTCAACCCGCACAGCAGCTTTGAGTGTCCTATGGACTCGGACCCCAAGATCCCTCTGATCCTCCACACTGCCAAGAGACTTACCATTAATACTATATTCTATCATTATATCTGACCTGCCATAATGAACCACCTCACATTTATCTGGGTTGAACGCCATCTACCACTTCTCGGCCCAGATTTGCACCCTATCGATGTCCCACTGTAACCTCTGACAGCCCTCCACACTATCCACAACACACCCAACCTTTGTGTCATCAGCAAATTTGCTAACCCATCCCTGCACTTCCTCATTCAGGTCATTTATAAAAATCACAAAGAGTAAGGGTCCAAGAACAGATCCCTAAGGCACACCACTGGTCACCGGCCTCCATGCAGAATATGACCCGTCTACAACCAATCTTTGCCTTTTGTGGGCAAGCCACTTCTGGATCTACAAAGCAATGTTCCCTTAGATCGCATGCTTCCTTACTTTCTCAGTAAGCCTTGCATGGGGTATCCGATGTTTGGCTGTGATGTGAAGTTGCCCATCGACCTTTGTTTTGGGACTGGCGAGGAAGACCTACCACCGAAGACTTATCTGAAATATGTGTCTGATATGAGACGGGAGCTGAAAAAGGCTAGAATGGGATACTGATTTAGAGGATGTGGAAATGGGTGTGTGGTATATGCTAGCTCCCCACCAATTGAGGAAGAGATTCCCAACCCTTCTCATGCTGTCCGGTGAAATCGGTGGGGGGGGGGGGGGAGGTGCTATTGTGGATGGACTGGCCTTCAGCGGGACCCCTGCAAGGGATGAAGCAGAGCTCGGCCAAGGGACGGGGGGTCCGAGTTGCAGGAGGGCACGAGTGATAAACCGGGGGAGGCCCGCCAGGGAGACCAGAAGTATCCCAAGTAGTGTCAGAATCTGAAGTAGGTGAGGGGGTTCGGAGGTCTCAAGGAATCAGGAGACCACTGGATAGACTGGTCTATGTAGTACTGAGGGTACAGCACGTAGCACCTAACTCTTTGGGGAGATATATCCCTGCCTTTTACACATGGGGTGGATTTTGTGCTCTGCATGAAGGGGTGGCAACTTATCTCAGTATCATAAGGACATGACTAAATTCGGTGGGGGGAGAGTGTAACACCCTGGGAAAGGTTTCGCAGTTAATGTAATAATCTTTCTGTAGAAGCAGTGTTAGGGTTATGGTTAGAGTTAACGGGTGCTTTGTAATGTGAGCCGTCCAATGAGGGGAGGGTGTTTTCGTGCCGTGTGCCTGACACCAGGGTGATCTGGGTCCTTTGTTCAGTGGGAGTTGAAGAGAGAAGACGCCGGAGCGGAGCCATGATCCGATGAAGCCCAGGAGATCGAAGGAGGATCAGTGAAGGGGAAACCGTGAGCTCCAACTTGTGAACATTAGACTGTCTCATTAAAATGGACTCTTTACTTTTTGTTTTTCTTTACTAATCCTTCAGTCAAATTAAGAATTATAAAGCTAAATCATTTAATTGTATATGGCGTACTCTCTGTTATTTCGTGGTACTGATTTGTAACAGGAACAAATCACGCAACATCCACAGAAACAGAAGGTTTTGCATGTCAGTTTTCACACGTTTGGTGGGGCCAGAGACTGTTTTCACTAGACTAACGCCCCCAACAGAACCTGAGGGTGACACAGAGTTTCAACCCAAAACTTCAACAATTGCTTTTCTTCCACTGCTCATGCCATGGAGTTCCCTCTGCAGGTCCTTATTGCTCTGGGAATGCTGAGTTGTGGATTTCAGGTTGCACAGGTTGGAGATTGATAAGCAATAGAACTGAACGTGATGTAATGGGATGAGATGAGTAGGTAAAAAGCCAAGCTGAGATGGCTCAATAAGGGCAATGGGGAGAGGTGCGGAAAGGGTGAAGATGAAGAAAGAAGACTCTGCAGGTACTGGAGCCTGGAGCAAAACAAAAGCCACTGGAGGACCTCAGCAAGTCAAGCAGCATTTGTAGAAGCAGAGGGATGGTCAATATTTTGGGTGGAGACGTTACATCAGGAGAGGGGTTGAACATGATGAAGCTCAGAGCAAGATCATTGTAAAATCACTGATAGTGTGATGGCAATGATGGGAGAAAGAAGAGCAAGAGGGTGTTCAGAATATCAGTGCGATGGTTCAACAGGACTGTTGTGGTGAGGGGTCACATTACAATTTCTTTTAAATTTCTACCAGCTATAATGGGACCACAATGGGCATTTTCCTCTCCCCTGCCTTCTCTACTTCCCACAGAGATCACTCTCTGCATGATTGTCATGCACTCATCCCTCCCCACCAATCCCCCCCTTTCCCTCCCAGGCACTTACCCCTGTAAGCACAAAAAGTGACCGCTGCACTGCACCTCATCCCTCACCATCACCATCCAGAGCCCTAAACAGTCCAGCCAGGTGAGGTAGCTATCACATGTGAAGCCATGTCTCCTCTACATCAGACACACCTTGCTGGGCACCTTCACTCTGGGAGGAGATGAGTGCAAAGGACCCCGGCAACAGCAGGCCTCTCTATAGCTACCACATGCAGACTAAGATCTTTCTTGAATGTCCAACAGAAAACTTATGATTTGGAGATCAGATGGTGATTGGGAAGGGCCCAGAAGATCCAGAAGCTTACTGATGCCCTCAGATTCTTCATCAATGTTGAGAACATCTACTGCCCCAGCAGCGAGGCACCAACCCAAAGAGACAGAATGGCAGTGATCTCATCGAGGGCACAAGGGCAGACCCTACCTGCCAGAAAGAGCACATCAAGAACCTCTTCAATTGTGACTCTGTCCTTATGAAAGCATAGAGTCACAATCAAAGACTGGCTGGTACAAAGTCTTTAAAGGAGTCTGCCAACTTTAAGAAGCAGTTGGTGTCTGCACTGAAATTCTAGAAGTTATGGAGAGGGACTTCATTCACAACATCATCTGACACATCTGGGAAGAAGAGAAAATGTCAGAGGGCTCAGAGAATCTGCAACTTTAGTTAAAAGACTGAAAACTACATTTTAAAGTGCAATTACTACCTTTGCACAGTTTTATTTTCTCTCTCATTCGGTACACTGTAGTGCAGCTAGTAGAAACACTGTTTCACAGCAGCAGAGGGCCAGGTTCAATCCTGACCCCAGTGGCTCTCTGTGTGGAGTGTGCACGTTCTCACTGTGTCTGCGTGGACAACAGAGGTGTGGTGTAGCTAAAGCAGAAAGCAACAAATACTGGACTGAGAGTGCTGTATTTGAATGCACGCAGCATAAGGAGTAAAATGGACAATCTTGAAATTCAGCTGCAGATTGACAAATATGACGCTGCGGCCA
The DNA here is from genome assembly GCF_030028105.1 of Mobula birostris. Classification (NCBI taxonomy): domain Eukaryota; kingdom Metazoa; phylum Chordata; class Chondrichthyes; order Myliobatiformes; family Myliobatidae; genus Mobula; species Mobula birostris. Next base: position 581,308 of record NW_027275721.1, read on the forward strand.
TCTCTGAAACTTGGCTAAAGGATGGCTGTCATTGGGAGCTGGACGTTCAAGGATATATGGTATATTGGAAAGATAGGTTGGTAGGCAGAGGGGGTGATGTGGATCTGTGTATAAGAAATAATACTATATCATTAGAAAAAGATGATACAGGATTGGAAGATGTAGAGTCTCTATCGGTTGAGTTAAGAAATAACAAGGGTAAAAGGACCCTAATGGTAGTTGTATACAGGCCTCCAAACAGCAGCCAGAATGTGGATTACATCTTTCTCTCTGGCTATCCATCCCATAGGATGATGATGGTTGCTTCAGTGCAAAAAGGAACAGCATGTGCATGAGTGGATTTCAGGTGAGCAGGGGGTTGCACAGGTCCAGACCCACCCTCTTGACATCCCCTCCCGGATTCAGCAGCATGGTGGGGTCCAAGTCGGCTGGGGGAAGTTCTGTCGCAGTGAATGGCCAGACCAAGCTTCGATGCAAGGGATGCCCTTTCCACGCTTCATGACATGTTTTTTTTCCAGATGGCTGTTGACACTACGAGAGGGTGCACCCACCCTGTGACAAGTCTTGTTTTTCGTCATGCAGGGTGTCTAGCCACCCTCCTCACCAGGCAAGCCTGGTGGGGGAGCTGGTTTAGTCGCTGACCACCCGACCATGCGACAGGTAGTACTGAGTTACATGGTACCAGCAGCACTCAGATGAGTGACCTGACATGAATGTGGATTACATATTACAGCAGGAGACAGAAAAGGTGTTTCAGAAAGGCAGTGGCATGATAATCATTGGGGATTTTAACATGAAAGTGGATTGGGAAAACCAAGTCAGTACTGGACCTCAAGAGAGAGAATTTATAGAATGTCTAAAGGATGGCTTTTTAGAACAGTTTGTTGTTGAGCCCATAAGGGGATTGGCTGTGCTGGATTGGGTGTTGTGCAATGATCCGGAGATGACAAAAGAGTTTAAGATTAAGGAACCCTTAGAGAACAGTGATCACAGTTTGAGTGAGTTCACATTGAAATTTGAGAGGGAAAAAAATAAAATCCAATGTTTTGGTATTTCAGTGGAATAAAGGAAATTACAATGGCATGAGAGGGGAACTGGCTAGAGTTGACTGGAAAAGGACATTTGCAGGAAAGACTGCAGAGCAGCAATGACTGGAGTTTCTGTGAAAAATGAAGGAAGTACAAGATAGATATATTCCAAATAAGAAGAAATTTTCAAAGGGAAGGAGGACACTATTGTGGCCGACTGTGAAGTCAGAACCAAAGTACAAATGCTTGTAAAAGCGAAAAAGAGGGCATACAAGAAAGCCAAAGCTAGTGGGAAGATAGAGGATTAGGAAGCTTTTAAAAACTTGCAGAAGGAAACTGAGAAGGTCATTAAGGTAAAAAAGATGAGTTATGAAAGAAAGCTGGTAACTAATGTCCAAGAAGATACTAAAAGCTTTTTTAAGTATATAAAGGGTAAAAGAGAGACGAGGGTAGATATAGGACCAATACAAAATGACGCTGGAGGTATTGTAATGAGAGATTCAGAGATGGCAGAGGAACTGAATGCGTATTTTGCATCAGTCTTCACAGTGGAAGACGTATGCAATATACTGGACATTCAAGAGTGTCAGGGAAGTGAAGTTTTTGCAGTGACAATTATGACTGAGAAGGTGTTCTGGAAGCTTAATGGTCTGAGGGTGGATAAATCTCCTGGACCTGATGGAATGCACCCTTGGGTTCCGAAGGAAGTAGCTGAAGAGTTTGTGAAGGCATTAACAATGATCTTTCAAGAATCGATAGATTTTGGCATTGTAACAGATGACTGGAAAATTACAAATGTTACTCTGCTATTTAAGAAGGGTGGGAGGCAGCAGAAATGAAACTATAGACCTGTTAGACTGATATCAATAGATGGGAAGTTGTTGGAATCGATTGTTAGGGATGAGATTACGGAATACCTGGAGGCACATGACAAGATAGGCCAAAGACAGCATGGTTTCTTGAAAGGAAAATCCTGCCTGACAACCTACTGCAGTTCTTTGAGGAAATTACAAGCAGGGTAGACAAAGGAGATGCAGTAGACGTGGTGTACTTGGATTTTCAGAAGGCCTTTGACAAGGTGCCACACATGAGGCTGCTTAGCAAGATAAGAGCCCATGGAATTACAGGGAAGTTACTGGCATGGATGGAGCATTGGCTGGTCGGCAGAAAACAGAGAGTGGGAATAAAGGATCCTATATTGGTTGGCTGCTGGTTACCAGCGGAGTTCCACAGGGGTCGGTGTTGGGACTGCTGCTTTTTACGAAGTATGTCAAAGATTTAGACTACGGTATTAATGGGTTTGTGGCTAAATTTGCTGATGATACAAAGATAGGTGGAGGAGTGGGTAGTGTTGAGGAAACTGAGAGACTTAGTTAAGAAAAACGGGCAAAGGAGTGGCAAGTGAAATACAATGTTGGAAAGTGTATGGTCATGCACTTTGGTGGAAGAAATAAACGGGCAGACTATTATTTAGATGAGGAGAGAATTCAAAATGCAGAGATGCAAAGGGACTTGGGAGTCCTTGTGCAGGATGCCCTAAAGGTCGACCTCCAGGTTGAGTCAGTTGTGAAGAAGGCGAATGTAATGTTGGCATTCATTTCTAGAGGTATAGAATATAAGAGCAGGGATGTGATGTTGAGGCTCTATAAGGCACTCATGAGACCACACATGGAGTATTGTGTGCAGTTTTATGCTCCTTATTTAAGAAAGGATATACTGACATTGTAGAGTGTTCAGAGAAGATTCATGAGAATGATTCCAGGAATGAAAGGGTTACCATATGAGGAACGTTTGGCAGCTCTTGGACCATATTCCCTGGAGTTCAGGAGAATGAGGGAGGCTGTCATAGAAACATTCCAAATGTTAAAAGCCCTGAACAGATTAGATATGACAAAGTTATTTCTCATGGTAGGTGATTCTAGGACAAGAGGGCACAACTTCAGGATTGAAGGACGTCCTTTTAGAACTGAGAGGCGGAGAAATTACTTTAGTCAGAGGGTGGTAAATCTGTGGAATTTGTTGCCACAGGTGGCTGTGGAGGCCAAGTCATAGGGTGTATTTAAAGCAGAGATAGATAGGTTCTTGATTAGCCAAGGCATCAAAGGGTATGAGGTGAAGGCAGAGGAGTGGGGCTGACTTGAAGAATTCTTCTCTTCTCATGATTGAATGGCAGAGCAGACTCAATGGGCTGAATGGCCTACTTCTGCTCCTATATCTTATGGTCCTGTATCTTATGGTCTTATGGTTTAAAGAAGGTTTAACCAAGTCATTACAGTCAGTTTTATTAACTTTGGTAATAGGAAAGTTATGGAATCGGCTGTCAGGAACAGGATCAATTATGAGAGTTTCAGGATGACAGGTCTTGGGCTCTGAACGACTTCCGATGTATAAAATAATTAGTGAGGCAGTTGGTGTGTTGGTTTTCAATTTTCTAAGTACCGGTAGATTCAGTAAATGTGCCATTGCATACTTAACTATTTTTATTCAAAAAGGAAATGTGATCAAATGCAGAAAACGACAGGCATCTGCTGCAAGCAAATAACATCTGTTACAAGCAACTAACTTCTGTTACAGGCAACTAACATCTACTATAGGGAAAATACTAAGAGCTATGATTAAAGCTATTATTCCTCTTGGCCTTACCTACCACCCCATATATGAACAGTGGCAGAGCTTTGCTTGGCCTTACCTACCACCCCGTGGGCCTCTGCATCCAACACATTATTCTCCACAACTTCCGCCATCTCCAAAGGGATCCTAGCACTAAATATATCTTAACCCCACCCCCACTTTCCACAGGGATTGATCCCTCCATGATACCCTTGTCCATTTGTTCCTCCTCACTCATCTCCCTCCCGGCACATATCCCTGCAAGTGGCCAATCTGTCTATTCACCTCCTCCCTCACCTCCATTCAGAACCCCAAACAGTCCTTCCAGTTGAGGCAACACTTCACCTGCGAATCTGTTGATGTTGTCTAATTGTGTCTGGTGCTCCCAATGTGACCGCCTCTACACTGGTGAGATCCGTCATAAATTGAAGGACAGCTTTCTCGAGCACCTCCATTCCATCCACCAAAACCAGAACTTTCCTGAGGCCAAACATTTTAATTATGATTCCCATTCATGTTCCAACATGTCAGTCCTGACCCCCTCTTGTGCCAGATGAGGGCACCCACAGGGTGGAGGAGCATGACATTATATTCCGTCTGGGTAGCCTCAAACCTGATGGCATGAATATTGTTTTCTCCTTCTGGTAAAAAAGAAATTCCCTGCCATTTCCCTCTTCTTCTATTCCTCATTCTGGCTTCTAACCTCTTCCCACTTGCTTATCACCTTCCCCTGAGCCCTACTTCCTTCCTTTTCTCCCATGGTCCACTCTCCCCTTCTATCAGATTCTTCCCTCCCCAGCCCTTTCCCTTTCTAACCCTCGTGGGTTCACCGACCATGTGAAGTAGGATGTTTATTTTTTTAATTTCACAGTAATCAGGCAAGTCAATGTGGTACATGAAAGTAAAACTATGTTGGACTAATATAACAGAGTTCTTTGAAGGAGTAATGTGTTCTGTGGTTAAAAAGGATGTTGGATACTTAGATTTCCAGAAGACAGTTGATGAAGTGCATTCAAATGGAAATGGGGCAGGGAGTAATATATTACTGTGGAATACGGAATGGGTGACTTTTACCCTGAGATTCATTTTCTACCAGACGTTCACAATAGAAGAATAGAATCAATGGAAAACTCCTCACAAAGACTGACAAACAACCAATGTGCAATATGTGTGAAGATAAGTTGGAAAGTAAGCTTGTGTTGGGCACTTTAGAAGCTACTCTGGGATATGGATAGGCAAATTGATGGGCAAAGATCTGTCTGATGGAGAATAATGTGGGAAAATGTGAAACTATCCATTGCTGGGCATCTCCAGTGGATTTTGGTGAATTACAGCACGTCCACGTCCTTGCTCCCTAGAGGATAGTGAGTCTTTGGAATTCTCTGTCCCAGAGGTTGTGGGCACTTGTCACTAAATATACTCATCAAGCAGATTCTCAGTCATGAAAACAGGGCCTTTGGTCCAACTTGTCCCTGTTAACCAAGATGCCCGTTTGCTTTCATTTAGATTTAGTCCAAATTCTCCAAAACTTTTACATCCTGGGTCTCTGCACATGATATTATTTTACCTATCTCAGCTCGTCCTCTGCAAACTCATTCTATATGCACACCTCCTTCTGCATGAAGAAGCCGCCCCTCAGCTCCTTTTTAAACCTACGCCCTCCAGTGTTTGGTTCCCTTTCCCTGGGAAAAAGATAGTGCATTCCCCCAGTCTCTGTCCCTTGTGATTTTACTCCCCTCAGTGTCCAAGGAATAAAGTCCATCTCTGGTGACATCTCATCAATTTTCTTTGCACTCTTTCCACTTAATGACATCTTTCCTATTACTGTGCACAATATTCCAAGTGCAGGTCATAAATATCTTTCATTTATGGAGAGATTCAAGGGATCAGAATCAGAAACACATTTGTTATTACTGTCTTACAGTATATGATGTGAAATATGTTGTTTTGCAGCAGCAGTACAGTGTAAAGACATAAAATTAATATAAATTATAAAATAAATAAATTGATAGTGTAAAAAAAGGGAACAGCAAGGTAGAGCTGTTGGATTCATGGACCCTTCAGAAATTTAATGGTAGAATGAAATAAACTATTTTGAATCATTACATGTTAATCTTCAGAGTCCTGTACTTCCTCCCCATCGGTAGTCATGAGAAGAGGGCATCTCCTGGATAGTGAGGGTCCTTAGTGATGGATGTCACCTTCCTGAGGCACCGCCTCTTGAACCTGTCCTCAAGGTAGAAAGGGTGTACCCATGATGGAGCTGGATGGAGCTACTACCCTATGTAGCCCAGGTGATCCTGTGCATTGAAACCTCCACACCAGGCTGGTCTGCAGCCAGTCAGAAGGTTCTGCATCATACATCTCTAGAAATCTGCAAGTCTTTTTGGTGATACAGCAGATTTCCTGAAGCTCCTAACAAAATAGATCCACTGGGGTTCCTGCTTCATGATTTCATCAATGTGTTGGGTTCAGGAGAAGGTCACCCAGGAATTTAAACCTGCTCCCCCTTTCCACCTAATATATAATTTGGGAAACATATTGGTTATTTTCCCAAATTTCCCTTACTGACATCCACAATCAGTTCGTTGGTCTTACTGATGTTGAGTACAAGGCTATTTTGACAACACTCCAGTAGCTGATCTGCCTCTCTCCTGTACCACTCCTTGTTGATGATCAATATCTCTCATCATCTTATATACCTCTATCAGATCACCCTTCATTCTCCAATGAGAAAAGGGCAAGTTTACTCAACCTATTCTTATAAAGTATGCTTTCCAATCCAGGCAACATCCTTGTAAGTCTCCTCTGCCTTCCTCTATAGTATCCACATCCTTCCTGCAGTGAGATGACCAGAACTGAACAGAATACTCCAAGTGGGGTCTGACCAAGGTCATGTACAGCTGTAACAGTCCCTCATGGCTTTTGAACTCAGTACCTTGGTTGAGGAAAGCCAACACACCATACGCCTTCTTAACAACACTATCAACCTGCGCAGCAGGTTTGAGTGTCCTATGGGCACGGACCCTAACATCTCTCTGATCCTCCACACTGCCAAGAGCCTTACCATTAATATTATATTCTGTCTTGAATTTTTACCTACCGAAATGAACCACTTCACACTAATCCGGGTTGAACCTCATCTGCCACTTCTCAGCCCAGTTCTGCATTCTATCGATGTCGCGCTGTAACCTCTGACAACCCTCCAGACTATCCACAATGCCCCCAACTTTTGTGTCATCAGCAAACTTACTAACCCACCCTTCTACTTCCTCATCCAGGTCATTTATAAAAATCACAATGAGGAGGGGTCGCAGAACAGATCCCTGCGGAATACCACTGGTCACCGACCTCCATGCAGAATACGCCAATTCTGGATCCACAAAGCAAGGTCTCCTTGGATCCGATGTCTCATTATTTTGTGTTAAGTGAACTTGGTTTCTTCTCCTTGGGACAACGGAGGATGGGAGGTGACCTGATAGAGGTGTATAAGATGATGAGGGGCATTGGTCGTGTGGATAGCCAGAGGCTGTTTTCCAGGGCTGAAATAGCTAACACGAGGGGCAGAGTTTTCAGGTGCTTGGAAGTAAGTACAAGGGGAATGTCAGAGGTAAAGTTTTTCACACAGAGAGTGTTGGGCATGTGAAACATACTGCCAGCGATGGTGGTAGAGGCGGACACAGTAGGGTCTTTTAAGGGACACTTAGATAGGTACATGGAGCTTGGAAAAATACAGAGCTATGCGGTGGGGAAATTCTAGGCAGCTTCTAGAGTAGATTACATGGTCAACACAAAATGTGGGCCGAAGAGCCTGTAATGTGCTGTAGATTTCTATGTTTCTATGAGATCATCTGCTCCCAATTTATGCTTCCAAGTTTCTGCCTAATAGCATCATATTTCCCCCACCCCAATTAAATGTTTTCCCAAATTGTCTGCTCCAATGCTATGGTAAAAGACATTTAGTTGGTCACTACCTCCAAAATTCTCTCTCACCAAGAGATCTGACACCTGACCAGGTTCATTTCCAATACCAGATCAAGTACAGCCTCTTCCCCAGTTAACTTATCTACATATTGCATCAGAAAACCTTCCTGAACACACCTAACAAACTCTACTCCAACCACACCCCTTGATGTCAGTCAATATTAGGAAAGTTAAAATCACCTATCACAATAACCCTATTATTATTGCACCATTCCAGAATCTTCCTCCATATCTGCTCCTCCATGTCTCTGTTACTATTGGAGGGGGTCTATAAAATTACACCCAGTAGAGTTATTGCCCCTTTCCTGTTACTGACTTCCACCCACAATGACTCAGTAGACAATCCCTCCATGACCTCCTCCTTTTCTGCAGCCGTGATACTATTTCTGATCAGCAGTGACACCTCTTTTGCCTCCCTCCCTGTTCTTTTTGAAACACCTAAAGCCCAGCACACTCATCAGCCATTCCTGCCCCTAAGACATCCAAGTCTCTGTAATGGCCACAATGCCATAGTTCCACATATTGATCCATGCTCTAAGTTCATCCACCTTCTTTATGATACTCCTTGTGTTAAAATAGACACATCTCAAACTGTCAGGCTGCCTAGGCTTCCTCACAAACTACTTGTCTCTACTTGTGTGCCAAGCTTCCCGTCCTCTGCCTCTTCACATCGGTTCCCAGCCCTCTGTAAATCTAGTTTAAACCCTCTCCAACAGCATTAGCAAACCTCCCTCCCAGGATATCGGTTCCCCTCCAGTTCAAGTACAACCCGTCCCACTTGTGCAGGTCAACCCTTTCACAGAAAAGGTTCCAATGATCCAAGAACTTAAAACCCTTCCGCCTGCACCATCTCCTCAACCACTCGTTCATCTGCACTATCTACCTGTTCTGACCTTCCCTAGCTCCTGGCACCAGGAGTAATCCGGAGATTACCACCTTGGAGGTCCTGCTCCTCAGCCTCCCTAAACTTACTGTGCAGGACCTCTACCCCTCTGCTACCTATGTCATTGATACCAACATGTACCACGACCTCTGGCAGCTCACAAACTCTTTCAAGAGTATACTGCAACTGTTCAGAGACACCCTGGACCCCAGCACCCAGGAGGTAACATATTATCTTGGTGTCTCTTTTGCTGTCACAGAATCTCCTATCTGTCTCCCGAACTATCGAGCCCTCTATGACTATTGCTTTGCCTAACTTCACCCTACCCTTCTGAGGCTCAGAGCTGATCACAATGCTATTGGTCTGGCTGCTGCTGCCTTTCCCAGATGGGTCGTCCCCCTCAGCAGTAATCAAAGGGATAGACCTGTTGCTGAGGGGAATGGCCACAGGGGGATCCTTCACTGACTTCTTTCTCCTGGTACCTCTCTCAGTGTTCACCCATCTACTCCCTGAACTCTGCACTCTGGGTGTAATCACCTGCTCAAAAGTCAAATCCAACATTTGCTCTGCATCCTGGATGATCCATAGTTTATCCAGCTCCAGCTCCAGCTCCTTAATGCGGTCTTTCAGGAGCTGGGGTTGCTGCACTTCCTGCAGGTGTAGTCATCAGGTCCCATGAATTCCCACATCCTACAGGAGGAGCGTTCCACTGCCATCCTGTCTGTACTGTACTATGGGCAACCAAGACCAAATCAGCAATAACAAAAGGAAAAACCTACCCTTCTTACCTGTTTCTTTGGTCTCAGCCTCTTCTCATCGAAGCCTCTTGAGTCAAAGCCTCTGAATTCTCACTCTGACACTGGCCCCCACTCCAACGATGGCCACTCTCAAAAAACCCCATCTCTCTTTTATGATTTAAAAAATATGAAACCCTCACGCAAGCAGAAAGAACTCACTGCATTTGTTGGTGCTCCACCTGCCTTCCACTGCCAGCAATGCCTCTGATGCTTTCTGCGTCAGTGCACTGGCTACTGTTTCTAAGAAAAAAACCCACGCAAGGAGAAAGCACTCATCGCGTTTGGTGGTTCTTTGCCTGCCTTCCGCTGCCACTGAGACTGCACCTGCGTAGACCTGGTGTGGCATTTAGCAAGTTGCAGCAGGTTCAGGTCCTCACACAAGCAGGAGTTGATTTTGTCGTAACCCACAGCAAAGCACTTCATTACAGTATATTAGAGATGTTGGGCATTGGTCATCAAGACAGCTTACCCTGCTCTCCTTAGGCACCAACATGAGTTCTGTTCTTTGGAAGAAGATGGAACCTCATACTGCAGCAGTGAGGCTGATGATGTCCATGAACACCCCAGCCAGTTGGTCGACACAGATTTTCAGTCTGCAGCCAGGCACATTGTTAAGGTCTGCTGCTTCATGAGGGTTCACCTTCCTGAAGGATGTTCTGATGGTGGCCGCATCAAACATGGTAATGAATCAGCAAGTAGGAAGGGAATTGAAAATATGGCTGAATAGTGTCACAATAACAAATTCTCACTCAATGTCAGCAGAACCAAAGAGCTGATTGTTGACTAGAGGAAGAGGAATCTGGAGGTCCAATCCTCATCAGGCGATTGGAGATGGAGATCAACAGTAACTTTAAATTCCTTGGCATTATCATCTCAGAGGACCTGTCCTGGGACCAGCACGTAGGTGGCGTTACAAAGAAGGCATTGCAGCACCTCTACTTTCTTAGAAGTTTGTGTAGATTTAGCATGTCATCTAAAATTTTGACAAGCTTCTTGATCCACAGTGGAAAGTATCCCGACTGGTTGTCTCACAGCCTGGTCTGGAAACACTAATGCCTAGGAACAGAAAATTCTGCAAAATGTGATGGATACAGTCCAGTCCATCACAAGCAAAGCTCTCCCCACCACTGAGCACATTTACAAGGAGCGCTGCCGCTGAAAAACAGCATCCATCATCCAGGACCCCAATCATTTCATCTCGCTCCACCATTGGGCAGGAGGTACAGGAGCTTTAGGTGATACACCACCAGGATCAGAAACAGTTACTACACAGAACCCAGCTAACTCAGGTTCCTGAACCAGCATCGATAACCTCATTCACCTCAATGCTGAACTGATTTCACAACCTACAGCCTCACTTTCATGGACTCTACAACTCATGTTCTCAGCGATATTTATTGTTTTTTTTCATTATTTGTTCTTCTGTCTTCTTTTGTTCATTGGTTATTTGTAAGATGTTGCTTATATTTTTTTTATTTATACATTTACGAGATGTGGGCGTCACCAGCTAAGCCAGCATTTGTTGCCCATCCCTACTTACCCTTGAGAAGGTGATGTTGAGCTGCCTTCCTGAACTGCTGCAGTCCCTGAGCTGTAGGTACCCCCACAGTGTTGTTAGGGTCATGATTTTGACCCAGCAACAATGAAGGAATGGTGATATATTTCCAAATCTAGATGGTGTGCGACTTGGAGGAGGATTTCCGAGTGGTGGTATTCCCAGGTATCTGTTGTTCTCATCCTTCCAGATGGTAGTTTTCGTGGGACTAGAAGGTGCTGCCTTAGGAACTTTGGTGTGTTGTTGCAGTGCATCTTGTAGATAGTACACACTACTCAACTGTTCATCGATGGTGGGGGGATTGGATGCTTGTGGAAGGTGTACCAATCAAGTGGGCTGCTTTGATTTGGATGATGTCAAGCTTCTTGAGTGTTGATGGAGCTGCACTCATCCAGGTGAGTGGCGAGTATTCCACTACACTCCTGACCTGAGCCTTGTAGATGGTGGACAGGCTTTGGGGAGTCAGGAGGTGAGTTACATGCTGCAGGATTCCTAGCCTTTGACCTGCTGTGGTAGCCACGGTGTTTATACGGCTGAACCAGTTCAGTTTCCTGTCAATGGTAACCCCCAGGATGTTGATAGTAGGGGATTCAGTGATGGTGATGCCACCGAATGTCAAGGGACAACGGTTAGAGCCTCTCTTGTTGGAGATGGTCATTGCCTGGCACTTGCATGGCATGAATGTTACTTGCCACTTCTCAACCCAAGCCTGGATATTGTCCAGGTCCTGCTGCATTTGGGTATGAACTGCTTCACTATCTGAGGAGTTATGAATGGTGCAGAACATTCTGCAGCCATCTGCGAACATCCCCACTGTCCTGAGGATGAGATGATTGACCTCCAACCATCACAAACATCTTCCTTTGTATCAGGTATGATTCCAACCAGCAGAGGGTTTTTCCCCCAGTTCCCATTGACTCTATTTTAGCTAGGGCACCTTGATGCCATACTCTGTCGAATGCTGCCTTGATTTCAAGGGCTATTACTCTCACCTCACCTCAGGTATTTGGCTCTTTGGTTCATGTTTGGACCAAGGAGGTGATGAGATCAGGAGCTGAGTGGCCTTGACAGAACCCAAACTGGGCATCCATAAGCAGGTTATTGCTGAGTAGGTGCTGCATGATAGCACTGTTGAAGACTCCTTCCATTACTTTGCTGGTGATTGAGAGTTGGCTGATAGGACAGTAATTAGCTGGGTTGGATTTGTCCTGTTTCTTGTGTACAGGACATACCTGGGCAATTTTCCACATTGCCTGGTAGTTGCCGGCGTTGTAGCTGTACTGGAACAGCTTGGCTCGTGGCACGATAAGTTCTGGAGCAGAATTCTTCAGGACTGTTGCTGGGATTTTGTCTGGGCCTGCAGCCTTCACAGTGTCCGGTGCTTTCAGCTGTTTCTTGATATCACGTGGAATGAATCGGATTGGCTGAGTACTAACATCTGGGATGCTGGGGACTTCTGGAGGAGGCTGAAATGGATCATCTAGTCGACACTTCTGACTGAAGATTGTTGCAAATGCCTCAGCCTTATCTTTTGTACAGGAGTTCTGGGCTGCTCTGTCATTGAAGATGGGGATAATTGTGGAGCCTCCTCCTCCAGTGAGTTGTTCGATTGTCCACCACCATTCATGGCTGGATGTGACAGGATTACAGAGCGTAGACTTGATCCGTTGGTTGTTGGCTCACTTGGCTCTGTCTATTACTTGCTGCTTATGGTGTCCGGCATGCAAGTAGTCCTGTATTGTGGCTTCACCAGGGTGACGCCTCATATTGAGCTGTTGTTCTCGGCACACCCTCCTGCACTCTTCATTGAACCAGGGCTGATCCCCTGGCCTGGTGGTAATGTTAGAGTGGGGGATATGCCGGGCCGTGAGGTTACAGTTTGTAGTTAGGTACAGTTCTGCTGCTGCTGATGGCCCATAATGTCTCATAGCTACCCAGTCTTGGGCTGCTAGATCTGTTCAAGGTCTATCCCCTTTAGCATGGAGGTAGCGGTGGAGGATTTCTTCAATGTGGAAACAGGATTTTGTCTCCACAAATACTGTGCAGTGGTCACTTCTACCAATGCTGTCATGGACAGATGCTTCCGCGGCAGGCAGGTTGGTGAGAATGAGGTCAAGTGTGTTTTTCCCTCTTGTTGGTTCCCTCGCCACCTGCGGTAGTCCCAGTCTAGTAGCTCTGTCTAGTAGGACCCGACCAGCTCGGTCTATGGAGGTACTACCGAGCCACTCTCGGTGATGGACATTGAAGTGCCCCACCCAGAGTACATTCTATGCCCTTGCCTCCCTCAATGCCTCCTCCAAGTGTTGCTCAACGTGGCGAAGCACTGACTCATCAGCTGAGGGAGGACAGTACGTTCCTTACCCGTGTTTAATCTGGTGCCATGAGACTTCATGGAATCCAGAGGTGTTGTTAAGAGTTGCCAGGGCAACTCCCTCTCTACGGTATACCACTGTGCCACCATCTCCGTGAGGTCTGTCCTGCCGGTGAGACAGTACATACCCAGGAACAGTGATAGTGGAATTCCGAATGTTAACTGTAAGGTATGATCCTGTCAGCACAACTATATCAGGCTGTTGTTTGACTAGTCTGTGAGACAGCTCTCCCAACTTTGGCACAAGTCCCCAGATGTTAGTAAAGAGGACTTTGCAGGGTCGACAGGGCTGGTTTTGCCGTTGGCACTTCCAGTGCCTAGGTTAATGCTGGGTCATCTGTCCGGGTTCATTCCTTATTAGTTTTTCATAAATTCTATTGTATTTCTTTATTTTCTTGTAAATGTCAGTTACAATGTATACTTTAAACACAGGAAGTAACAGCATGCAAACTCTGCCAGAGCTGTGATGCATCCAGTGTGTTTCTAATTTCATACGGAGTTGCTTTTCGCTCTCACGATGACCTTCCACATGTCATACCTGGACCTCTTCTGGGATTCCAGATCACCGACTATGAATGGCACAGGTCAAACCCTCAGTAGGGTTTGTGAATCTCCTGGTTCATCCAGGGCTTCTAGAGTTACGCAGAACACTGACACTGTGCTAATAGTGTCAGCAATGGTGCAGGATCTCAACAGAAGCATTGTCAGTCCATTTTCTTCTCCAGCTTCTACCTGAACTGTTGAGTTCCTCCAGCAGTTCATTTTTGCTTCATATTCCATTATCTGAGTTGTGGAATAGACAGATGAAGCCAAATGGCAGTAAAATAAATCTAATGATATATCATTCAATGTGAACAAACCAGCTTCTGAGTCTGATTCCGACGGCGCTGCCCAACTTCTATGTTGAAAACTCGGTGGATGTGACCTCTACCTGAGAGTTGGTCTACAGAACCCTAGACATCCCCGCTGTCCTTGATTGCTTTACCTCTGTTGTCCACTCCATATGAACATCCAGCCCCATTTAAACAAAGGTCATTTTTTTTCATTTCATAGTTGTCAATATTCTAGGATTCAAACCCCAAGCACCACTAGCGAATAAGATCAGTTTAATAAAAATGAACTTAAGTTATTCATTATAATTTAAGCTCCCGGTGTTTCTTCCGGCATCCAGAACACCCTGTTGTTACAAAACAGTGTGCTCTCTGAGCCACCACTGACAAGACCACAGCAGATTGATTTGTTAAATTAATAAATAGCAGCATTGTTTTATAATCTTCAATTTAAATCTAAATGAATTATTTATTAGCTTCTAATTTTTAACAACAAAATATAATGAGTTCTGATTCAATAATTAACACCTTATCAGATCTGCATTTGATGCTCTTCTCTTTACAAAACTAATCTACTTTCAGAAACCAGTGAATAAACAAGAGGATGGATTTAATTAGCACAGTGTACATAGAGCTGCTGGCTAATTCGGATGTCTTGCATTGACCAGGCGCAAGTTCTCAAACCCCACGTCACACGGTGCGTTTCAGCCGATTTCTTTCATTAGCCAAAGTGTTAATACAACCTTGTGATACAATTGGCCTGCTTTTAATTCTAGACACGGAGGAGGACATCTGCATGCAGGGGAAATCACAAAACACATTTGCATGCAAAGTGAAAACCACAATTGCCTGAATATCATGTTCTGTGTAAATCTAGTCTTCTATATGATAATTTATTTATATATACATGTCTTAATCCCAGTTTGATGCCTAGTGAAATACGAGATAGAGAAAAAGAACGTGCTTTTATTAACACCAGCAATTCTGCAGATACCGGGAGAACTCAGCAGGTCAGGCAGCATCTACGGAAATGAATAAACAGTCGACATTTCAGGCTGAGACCCTTCTTCCGGACAGAAAAAGAAAGGGGAAGATGTGGGAGGAGGGGAAGGAGGATAACTGGAAGGTGATAGGCAAAGCCGGGTGGGTGGGAAGGGTAACGGACTAGAGAGGAAGGAATCTGATAGGAGAGGAGAGTGAACCAGAGGAGAAATGGAAGAAGGAGGGAACCCACGAGGAGGTGATAGGCAGGTAACAAGCAAGAGTGGGGAATAGAAGAAGAGGGGAGGGATTTTTTTACCGGAAGGAGACATCAATATTCATGCCATCAGTTTGGAGGCTACCCAGATAGGATATAAGGTCTTGGACCTCCACTCTGAGGGTGGCCTCATTGTGGCACAAGAGGAGGTCATGGACCGACATGTCAGGATGGGAATGGGAATTGGAACTAAAATGTTGAGCCACCGGGAAGTTCTATTTTTAGTGGTTGGAGCAGAGGTGCTCGATGAAGCAGTCCCCCAATTTGAGATGGGTCTCACCAACATAGAGGAGGCCGCATCAGGAGCACCAGACGCGATAAACAACGACCCCAGCAGATTTGCAGGTGAAGAGTTGCCTCTCCTGGAAGGGTTGTTTGGGGCCCTAATGGAGGTGACGGAGGAAGTGAATGGGCAGGTGTAGCATTTTGGCCACTTGCATTTATTGCTCTCCCTGGTCACAGTTACTATGGTCAGACTTGTGTCAGTAATTTTACTCTGTACACAGTATCTACAGATCCTGTCATACAAGCCTAATTCCAGAGATTCCAGCACCAAACCAAGACTAACACATCTTCTGGGAGCACCACATAGCACCTTTGTCTCTCCCCTGAAACCAACCTACAGAAAGGGCTGTATTATTTGAGAACAGAGCAAAGTCAAATCCAAAGTCAAGGTTGAGTTTGCTCAAATACATGTATGTACTAGTGCAATGAAAAATCTACTTACACCAGCATCACAGGCATCATACAAATAACACTCACAAGAAAAATCATAAATCACTCCTAGGTTATGCACAATTTTTACAAGAAAACGTAAGTAGAATTATTTTAAAAGTTCCATTTTAGGGCAAGGTGGTTAAAGTGGTCATAGCGTTTCTAAACTGTACTGATCATGGTTCTACCATTTGGTTCAAGAAATAGGAGCTGTTCTTGAAGCTGGCCGTGTGGGACTTCTGGCTTTTGAACTTCCTGTCCAATGGTAGCTGTGAGAAAATGTCAAGCCCCAGATGGTGGGGGTCTTTGATGATGGATGTCTCCTTCTTGAAGAAGCACCTCCTGTAGATACTGCCCAGAGGTGGGTGATCTTTTCAACTGAGTCTACCACTCTCCGCGGCTTCTCAAGTTTCTGCACATTCAAAATTTGCGGCAGAATGGTACACAGAAAATGGGCAAGATGAAGGAACACACACCAATCCTCATAGAGGGATCAGAAGGAGAGACAGTGAGCAGTTTCAAGCTCCTGGACATCAAGATCTCTGAGAATCTAACCTTGTCCCAACATATCGATGTACAGGTCGACATTCACTAATCCGACTACCTGTAATCTGGTTCTTTCGATAATCCGGCACTGATTATGCTTAATCTGATCCTCCTGTAATTTGACATTGTCACTAATCCGGCACTCTTCAGGTCTCAATGGTGCCGGATTAGTGAAGGTCGACCTGTAGTTATAAAGAAGGCAAGACAGCGACTATACTTCATTAGGAGTTTGAAGAAATTTAGTTTGTCAACAAAAACACACAAAAACTTTTACAGATGTACCATGCAGAGCATCCTGACAGGCTGCAGCACTGTCTGGTATGGGTGGGGGGGCTACTGCACAGGACCGAAAGAAGCTGCAGAGGCTTGTAAATTTAGTCATCTCCATCTTAGGTACTAGCCTGGAAATCACCCTGGATATCTTCAAGGAGCGGTGTCTCAGAAAGACAGCGTCCATTATTAAGGACGTCCAGCACCCAGGGCATGCCCTTTTCTCACTGTTACCATCAGGTACAGAAGCCTGAAGCCACACCCTCAGCTATTCAGGAACAGCTTCTTCCCCGCTGCCATCCAATTTCTAAATGGACATTGAACCCGTGAACACTTCCTCACTTTTTTAACATGTATTATTTCTGTTTTTGCATGATTTTTAATCTATTCAATTTACATATACTGTAATTGATTGATCGATTGATTTTCTTCTATATTATTTATCGTATTGCACTGCTGCTGCTAATTTAACAAATTTCACGACACATGCTGATTCTGATTCTGAGACCATGATGCAACCAGTCAGGATACTTTAAACAGGATATCTACAGAGTTTGATTGCAAGTCAAACCTCCTCAACATCCCAAGAAAGTAGAGGTGGTGCTGTGCTTTCCTTATGATTGCATCTATGAGCTAGGATCAGAGTGACCGTAAGGGACAGTAGTGTCAATGGGTACTTAATGGTCTGCCTGGTCACTGCAGGCTGAAGGATCTGTTTCTGTACCATGTGACTTTATGAATGCTCCCAGGTATTTGTGAGAACTTTCGTTGTGCAAAGACAGCACTTCTAAAGAATTGGCTGCAATGTGCTTTGAGACATTTAAACTCTTGAAGTTGCAAGATGAAAAGGGGCTGGCAAGTTCTAGAAAGGCAATTTCTTTCTTACTTATGCAATTATGTTAACATAGGGCACAGCGTTTGGCAATTGCAATTATAATGACTTTGGTAATTTGTCACAGGCACTGAGATACAGTCAACAGCTCTGTGTGTATGTCATCAAGACAGATTATTCCATACATCAGTACTTCAAGAATTAGTGTTAAGGTTAAAGGGAAAGCACAGTCTAGGCAGGCAAATAAGGTTGACTGAGAGATCAGGAGTTCTTTATCACACAAGAAGGCTGTGAAGAGTGTTCTAACAGTGGGATAGAAGCTGGCCTTGAACCTGGTGGTGAGTGTTTTCGGGCTTTTCTATTTTAGAAGAGTTGTAAGGGGGAGCAAGGAAGGGCTGGAGAGGTCTTTGACTCTGCCTGCTGCTCTTCATATGTAGCAGAAAGTGTAGACGAGCCCTCTGCTTTCTCAGACGTTTGCGTATATTCAGCATGTTGCCTAACATTTTGACAAACTTCTTTGGACACACAGTGGAGAGAATCCTAACTGGTTGCATTATGGCCTGGTATGTAAACACCCATGCCCAGGAACAGAAATTTCTACAGAAGGTTGTGGATACAGCCCAGTCCATCACAGACAAAGCCCTCTCCACCATTGAGCACACTTGCATGAAGCACTGCCACACGAAAGCAGCATCTGTCATCAAGGACTTCAGCAATCGAGGCCACGCTCTCTTCTTGTTACTTCAGTCAGGAAGGAGGTACAGCAGCCTTAGCTTCTACACCACCAGGTTCAGGAACAATTATAGCCCTACAACGATCAGGCTCCTGAACCAGTGTGGATGAGTTCATGCACCAGAACTCTGAGCTAATTCCAGAATGTACAGACTCACTTGCAAGATCCCTGTAACACATGCTCTTGGTATTATTTATTTTTGATTTGCACAAGCTGTCTTCTTTTGCACGTTGGTTGTTTGTCCATCTTTGTTTGTGTATAGTTTTTCATAAATAATTGTATTTCTTTATTTTCCTGTCAATGTCTGCAAGTAAGTGAATCTCGAAGTAGTATATGGTAACAGAAATGTACTTGGATAATAATGTTTGCTTTGAATTTGAGTCAATAGAGAGCAGGTTGGATGTTGCAATAGAAATCCTTTTCAAGTTTTCTTGATGCCAAGTTAATAGATACAGATAATAGAAAGGATGGAATAGATAATAAGTAAATAGAGTAAATAATAATGGTAATAGCGCTTAAAGGTAAATTTTCATGGGCAAGATAACAAGACACAAGAGTCTGCAGAGGCTGGGATCTAGAGAACAAGCTTTCAGCTGGAGGAACCCAGTGGGTAGAGCAGTATCAGTGCAAGGAAAGGGAATGACGATGTTTTGATGTATTTCCACTAGTGGATGGATCTTGAATTGGGAGACACCATTGCAAGATTAAGGTGCAGGCATTTCATACGGAGATGTGTAGGAACAGCTTCTCTCAGAAGGTGGTGAATCTCTTCAACGATCCGCTCCAGTTGTTGTGGATGTAGCATCAATAAGGTTACTTAAAGTTAAGGGAGCACCAGATAAAATAGTCAGTCCCAGTATCCAATGTATCCGGTGTTCCCAGTGCGATCTCCTCTACAACGGTGAGACCCGGCACAGGTAGGGGGCTGCTTTGTTGAATACCTTCACTTTCCCCTGCAAAAGGCAGGATCTCCTGCTACCTACTCATTTCAATTCAGCTTCCAATTCCCACACTGATATGTCTATCCATGGTTTCCACTTCGGCCGTGATGAGGCCTAACTCAGGTTGCAGGAGCAGCATCTCATATCCTATCCAGGTAGCCTCCAACCTGATGGAATGAACATTGATTTCTCCAGCTTCCAATTATTACTTCCCCTTCCACCCTTCTCCCTTATCCCATTCCCCATTCTGGTTCCCCTCTCACCCTTTCCCTTCTCATTACCTGCCCATCACCTCCCTCGGGTTCCATTCTTCCTTCCCTTTATTCTATGGACTACAGTACTCTCCTATTGGATTCTTTTCTTCAGCCCTTTGCCTCTTCCACCTATCACCTCCTAGTTGCTTACTCTCTATCTCCCTGACCCACCCACTCACCTTCCTCCTCACCAGAGTCTGATGATCTTAGCTATCTTCTGTCAACCTGAAATCCCTTCACTCCCCACTTTCCTATTCTGGATTCTACCACCTTCCTTCCCAGTTCTGATGAAGGGTTTTGGGACAAAATATCAACTGTTCATTCTCCTCCATAGATGCTGCCTGATTTGCATTCTCCTCCAGTGTGTTGCTCAAGATTTACAGTACCTGCAGAAACTCTTGTGTCTATAATTCTCTGAGCTGTAGGAGAAAGTTTGGAAACTGGACTAAGTAGATTATTTTACAAGAAGCAGGCATGGTCTCAATGGACCAAGTGACTTCTTTCTTAGCAATAATGATGGTTAGACTGTAACAAGAGGGATACAAGGTCATGTTGCGATTAGATTACTGCACCAGCAGCTGGAGGTCTCGGTTGCTTACATGATGTTTATGAGCTCCAAATCTCACCTTATCACCAGGGAATTTAAATTCTAGTAATTGTATAAAGAAAAATGGAATTAAAATGTGAAGAACATGTCTCAGTAAATGTAAAAAAAAACAATATACTGTCATTAAATTCCATTAATTCAATAAAATGCTTTAGGATAGGAAGCCTGCCATACTTATCCAGTTTGGACCGGGGTCCAGTTGCAAGATTGACTCTTACCTACCTCCTCAAGTCAAAGAACAATTAGGAAAAGAGAATAAATGCTGGTCTTCTATATATTGGTGAGATATACTGCGTCTGGTGCTCCCAGTGTGGCCTTCTATATACTGGTGAGACCCAACGCAGACTGGGAGATCGTTTCACTGAACACCTACACTCTGTCCACCAGAGAAAGCAGGATCTCCCAGTGGCCACACATTTTAATTCCATGTCCCATTCCCATTCTGATATGTCTATCCACGGCCTCCTCTACTGTCAAGATGAAGCCACACTCAGGTTGGAGGAACAAAACCTTATATTCCATCTGGGTAGGCTCCAACCTGATGGCAAGAACATTGACTTCTCTAACTTCTGTTAATGCCCCTCCTCCCCTTCTTACCCCATCCCTTATTTATTTATTTATTCCTCCCCTCCTTTTTTTCTCTCTCTCTGTCCCTCTCACAATCAATCCTTGCCTGCTCTCCATCTTCCTCTGGTGCTCCCCTCTGCCATTCTTTCTCCCTAGGCCTCCTGTCCCATGATCCTCTCTCTTCTCCAGCTCTGTATCCCTTTTGCCAATCACCTGTCCAGCTCTTGGCTCTATTCCTCTCCCTCCTGTCTTCTCCTATCATTTTGGATCTCCCCCTCCCCCTCCCACTTTCAAATCTCTTACTAGCTCTTCTTTCAGTTAGTCCTGACGAAGGGTCTCGGCCCGAAACGTCGACTGTACCTCTTCCTATAGGCGCTGCCTGGCCTGCTGAGTTCCAACAGCATTTTGTGTGTGTTTCTTAAATGCTGGCATTGCCAATCATGTTTTCAAAGGTCATGGAAAGAGGCTGTTCAATAACATGTGAAGTACAAAGCACAGGTTGGACCCCACATGCTGTGGTGTTTCTTTCTGCACACATTGCAGAAAGGAGGAGGAGTTTAGGAGAGATAATGCCACCTAACCACAACTTCTTTGTTTGCATCTTTAGAAACAGCTCAATTTCTATCTTTAATATCTCTATTTTTTCCTTTCAGGGTTCTTTTGAAGACCTTGACCAGGAGTTACATGTTGACGTCGGATCTTTACGGGAATGGGACCCGCTCTTGGTGTTTCACGACTGGCCGTTATTTGATATGCCAAGGATGCGGCCTAGGAGATTAGCTCACCTTCAGAGTTGCAGGACATTGTGGGAGAAGAATATCAAAAGCAGCAAGGGGCTGCTCACTGTGTGCTCAAAGACCCGAGTTCTTTGGGCACAGAGCTCAGAAAAAGCGACGCAACGGACTTTGAATATTGCAAATCAACAAGTTGTTTGTTATGTCTCCCCTCTTGCTGTGAAACAGAGACATCTCTATTTTCCCTTATTAGGGAGAAAGAGAGCCTGTGGTATGTCGAGTACTGGGTGAATGATTAGACTTTAGGGTACTGCAAGTCTGTGTCTTTATTGATGCTCTGCTGCACGCTTGAGTGCTCGGTGGGGGGGCGCCGATGCTTTTTTTTGCTGGTGGGGGGTTTGCTGCTTTGCTGCTGCTTACGCGTGGGCAGGGAGAGCTTTGGGGTTCTAACATTTAACTGTCGTTCATTCTTTGGTCCACTTCTCTGTTTTCATGGATGTTTGCGAAGAAAAAGCATTTCAAGATGTATATTGTATACATTTCTCTGACATTAAATGTACCTTTGAAACATTGCTTTGTGAAAGATTATTACTGCTTTCCCTAATTTTTCTTAAGGTACAAAGCCCAATTGGCTGACTAATCTTAATGCAGGATCCTGACTGGGAATATCGACGGTTTGACATTGAGTTATCACACTTCACTTGTAAAAGTCATTGGTCAGTCCTCACATGATCGATTGCACGTGGCTGTGGCTGCCTGCTGTAACAAAGATATTATTAAGCTGGAAAGGATTCCAGAAAGACTCACAAGGATGTCCCTGGACTGGAAGGCTTACTATAACAAAAGACTGGACAGACTGGGACAGTCTCCTTGGGGAACAAGAGACTGAAGGTTGACCTTATAGAGACTTGTTAAATCATGAGGGGTGTAGATGCGTTGGATGGTCATAGGGTTGGGGAGTTGGAGAGTCTAAAACTAGAAGGCATAGATTTGTGTTGAGATGGGAGGGGCAAGTTTTTTCTCACCGAGAATGGCGGGTATGTGGGATGAATTGCCAGAGGAATTGGTAAAGCTGAGTACAAGTACAACACTTAGGAAAACATTTGGAAAGGTACATGGATAGGAAAGGACTGGACCAAATGCAGACTAGCTCTGGTAGATCATTTATTTAGCATGGATTAGTTGGGCCAAAGGGCTTGTTCCCATGCTTTATAACTCAATGAATGTATGACTCTATCCCTTTGCCTTTGACGGGTGGTGCCTGACCCATTGTTTTCCTTCAGGCCTGATTGTCCCATTAATTCTCTACTGGTGTTGAGAGCCACAGCACCAATCCCATTTCTCCTCTTCATTCCTGTAACCTCTTTCTTATCACATGGCCATCAGCTCCATCCTGATTCTGCAACCACTCTCCAATTAACAGCAGATCATTAACTCAGCAACTTGCACATCTTTGGGATGAAGCACCCAGTGGAAACTCACGTAGACACAGCAAACATGCAAGAGGCACACATCAAGTATCCACGGTCAGGGTTTAACTTGAGTCACTCGAATTGCAAAGCAGCAACTCAGCTGTTGTGTCTTTAGAAGACATGAACCTTGAAAGGCATTGACTGAAATGACACCAATTCTGAAGAGGTGAACTGTTGAAGAAAGATTGCAAAGCCTCAGTTCTATGGTCTCTATTTCCCGTTTTCTGCCAGATCAACTTCTGAAGCTGATCTCTTCACAAATTTAATCTATTTTAAGAAGGCAATGAGTAAACAAGTGGGCATGTTGAATTAACAGAAAGTACAATAGAGGCAGAATTGCTGCCAGATTCGTGCAGCGTGCATTCTACAGAGGATGAAAGGGCAATCTAATTAGAAAGAGTAAAATAAGCAAGGAATTTGATAGAGAAGGTTTGGAGAAAACATTTAGTAGCTGTGTGGTCCATAACTTTAACATATAACCTGCAGCATTGGGGAAGATGTCAAGAAGAGTGTCTTCAATGGATGTACGGATAACATATGGAGTGCACTCTCCCAGCAAGTTGTTGAGGTTGCAATTCAATTGACGATAACAGAGATAAGGTGATGCATTTTTTTGTTCTGCATTTCTTTCACTGCAAACTCTTCTGTGAAGAGTTAGAGAAGCATGGTGAGTAGGTACAGACACGAAACCAATCCGTCACAATCTAATTGAATGGTTTAGCAGATCTGAGTGAATGAATAGCCTGCTGTTCTCCAAGCCAAATAATACCGCGGTGACTTTTTAAAACAGTACATTGTAAGTGTAACATGGAAAATGAGCAAGGCAAAGAGAGCATCATGGCGAAGACATTTTTCATTTAATTAGGCAAGTTGGTCATTAAAATATTATAACTCTTTTGTATGACTAAGAGTCCGTGCTGTGCTGACAGCAGTTTGACAATCTCATTCGTGACCTGGTTTCTAAATACACAGCTGTCAAGCAATATAATGAAACTCTCAGTCACAAATGCAATGGATTATAATTTTAGGCAGTCTCTTGAGATTCAGAAAGCTTTGCTTCTACTACTCCATTTCAGAAGCTTCAGAGATACCTGACGAGACGAATGTGGGACCAGCAGACTCTGCAGAGGTGGAGCAGGAAGTGGCTGATGCAGCAAATGAGCTGGTAGTGTGGGAGAGAGTGTCCTCCTTCTGCTGTTCGTGCTGGCCTTCCCTGTGCTCCCAATGGATGAAATCAGGATTCGCACTACCATCCAGAATGCTCTTCCTCCATTTTACATGATCATGGGCTACCGCTTCCCACAAGTTGATTTGATTGAGTTCCTTTCCACACCTTGTGGCGCATCAGGCAGCAGCTTTGCCATTTCTTTTAGCATTTGGCTGTTTGCTTTTGTGAGGCTGAATTGCTAGCTCAGCACTCAACCCAGCACAGATGGAAAGTGTGCAAGGAGTTGACTGAATTCAAACCAGGTGGTCCAGTGCAAATGCCACTACACCACCAGCTGCTTATCCCATATGTTGGCTTTCTCAGGGAATCTATGAGAAAAGTTTGGAACTAATTCTTCTGCTGCACTGATAGTCTCAGGTCATGATGGGTTCAGGTGAGAGCATTGGTTTCAGGAACTTGGTGTCAGCTGTGCAAAAAGTGTATCATGCCAAGAAATGGCCTTAGTATTGGGAATTATGGCCTGGAAAAGGTCAGCAAGGTTGTTTTGTCCATCCTACCAATGGATTTGGAGGGGTTTGCAAAAACATTGATGGTGCTGTCTTCTCCAGCTCAAAATAGCTCAAAAGTATTTAAGAAGACAGGGATTGTAAACTTTGATATCTTGACCATAAAATACTCATTTCCTCAAAAATCCCAGGGCTGAGCTGGTTCAGGAAAGGCAATGGCCAGTTTGTCATTGAAGTCTGCCTTCACTGAGTAGAGGCCTCCAAGGTATGAGGTGCGATCTACTTCATTAGAGTCCCGTTGTGAACCTATTGTTGGAGGACACAAGGGGGTAGGTTGAAGGACAAGCTTTGTTTGGCCAGTGTTAAATATAGGACCCTTCTCTTGTATGCAGTTGGGGTTTGGTCTCCATAAACATCACCCGCGTACTGCAGCTTGGTGACTAAAGCTGGAGTGACTGTGGTTCTGGAGGCTGAAGTGAAGCACTATGAACCATTTCCATTTTGTCCTGTAGATTAGCTCCACTCCGGCAGGAAGGTGATGTGCAACAATGTGAGGCAAATTAAGGAACATTTGGAGCAATATCCAGTCTGGTTTGACACTAGGTTGCACTCTAACTGGAGATGTGTTTGACCCTAAAGACTAATATTGATGCAAGGTAATCAACTAACAACAAGAGCACAGCTTTTTTCTTTCTCCAAAATACTGGGAATTCACATTACTTTGTTTTCTTTCAGATTTCCAGCAATTGACGTGCTCCGTATTTCACTACTGCAGTATTGAAAATTTTCTCTTTCATTCACTCCCCCCTATTTACGTCGTCACTTTAGTCTGAGTCCTGATGAAGGGTGTTGGCCCAAAACATCGGCTCTTTATTCCCCTGACTTGTTGAGTTTCTGCAGCATTTTGTGCATGTTACTTCCTATTCATTCCTTTCGTAGACTGATCAGAAACCATTAACAAGTCCTCAGCCGCCTCCTACAGCTGGCACCAGGACCAATTGTGTCTTCAGATTCTCTTTGTTCCAAACCATCACAAACATTCACTTTATTTACTCCTCCTACGACCCTTATTGACAATTACATTTTTAAAACTCTTCCTCTTCCTAAAAAAAACCTTACCTTAACACCATTGTTTTGCTCCCCATTGCTACCTCACCTGCTTAACTTTCCAGTGCTTTCTGATTTTATTCATATGGAACATTGTGTTCCTCTTTTTAAAGTGTTTGGATTTTGAAACATGCTAAAACTATTAGTAGTGAGATAAATTATTTAAAAATTAAAATGAATTTTAAAATGTATATTAACACGTTAAAGCATTTACTATTCAATAAATCCATTAAACATTGATTCAAGTAATTTAAGAAAACAGTTTCCTTCCTTACTCTCTTGGCCAAAATTTCTAATTGAATTGAATTGGGATTTGATCCAATGCCAAGTCTGTCTTTACTTTAGATCAGAGCAAAGGCTCCCTTGAACTGTTATCTTTTTGTTTGGCATGTAGATATTGTTGACAAAGTCAGCGTTTATCCCTTATAACTGACTGATCTGAGAAGGTAGCCCCCTTATTGAACTGCTGCAGTTATTCAGGTGAATGAACTTGGACAGCTGGAAGGGGAGTTCCAGGATTTAGACACAGTGGTGTTGACGGAATGGTGATAAATTCTACGTCAAGATGGAATGAGACCTGGAGAGAAACCAACATTTCTCAGTGGTAGGGATCTCAAATTTGGCAGGAACTTTTGGAGTTGCTTGGGATTGGTGTTGGAGAGTGTGAGCATATAGTGTGGTGGTGATTAAGTAGACAGCTCCTTGAAGATTATAAGCGCAAACACGAGGAATTCTGCAGATGCTGGAAATTCAAGCAACACACATCAAAGTTGCTGGTGAATGCAGCAGGCCAGGCAGCATCTCTAGGAAGAGGTACAGTCGACGTTTCGGGCCCAGACCCTTCGTCAGGACTAACTGAGAGAAGAGCTAGTAAGAGATTTGAAAGTGGGAGGGGGAGGGGGAGATCCAAAATGATAGGAGAAGACAGGAGGGGGAGGGATAGAGCCAAGAGCTGGACAGGTGATTAGCAAAAGGGATATGAGATGGTCATGGGACAGGAGGCCCAGGGAGAAAGAAAAGGTGGGGGAGGGGAAGCCAGAGGATGGGCAAGGGGTATAGTGAGAGGGGCAAAAAGGAGAGAGAGAGAGAAAGAATGCGTGTATATAAATAAATAATGGATGGGGTACGAAGGGGAGGTGGGGGCATTAGCGGAAGTTTGAGAAGTCCATGTTCATGCCATCAGGTTGAAGGCTACCCAGGTGGAATATAAGGTGTTGTTCCTCCAACCTGAGTGTGGCTTCATCTTTACAGTAGAGGAGGCCGTGGATAGACATATCAGAATGAGAATGGGACGTGGAATTAAAATGTGTGGCCACTGGGAGATCCTGCTTTCTCTGGCGGATGGAGCGGAAGATTATAGGAACTGCATCAGTTAGCTATGTAGTGGGTGCTTCTGGTCTTCTCCGTAAAATAGGACTCTGCTATAGGACTCCAGAGGAACTCAACGGGAACTGTTCCTTAGTATCTCCTGGATGTAGAATAGACCTACATAAGATTAGGACTTACAGGGGAGCTGAAAAGCAATGGTGCTTTCCTTCAGAACCACAGAGCACAGTCAGGACAGTTTCCTCTGCAAGGATTTGTAGGTCCTTAAAATGAAGGAAGATTTTTATGGATTAGCCAGAGAAAACACAATTTGACTTTTCAGCAGGAGCACCACCAAACCTCAAGGAAATAAACAGCAATTGTGTTTTCCAAAGTATCAACATTGTGGAAACTGAGGCTGGTGTTTCAGTGCAGCTGTGGAAGACCTAAACAAGGACGGGAGGAGATGGGAATAAAGGACTGGAATGAGAGAGCTGTATGAGAAAGAACTGGGGTACATTCAGGTGAAGCATTGACGATGATCTAGACTGAAGGGATGGTATCACCTGTTACTGTGCTGGGAATCATACAACGTTTGGTGCAGTACAGAGCATTTGAATGCACAAAGCTAGCAGTTCAGAGCATTGTGTGTTTTGTTTTGTATCCTGTAAAATTCATTGCTTCCCTTTAGTCATCATTCTTCGCTCAGATGTCTCCACTAGCAAGGTAATTTAATCAGCTTCTCCTTTGCCAGAATTTTTACTGCTTTCTTTTCAGTCACAGCCAATTCCCAGCTCAGTGAAATATGAGCAGCTCTGCAAAAACATGGCATTGCAAACTTTAAATATATTCTAAACAGGCATAACGTCTCCTGTTCATCTCCAGCACTCTAACATGATCCAATCTTCTGATTCCACTCGTCCAGCAGAGATGGAAGTAGCCTCAATGTACTGGCGGTTGACCTCTGGAAACTGATTCCCACATTGTTCGGTCTCCCTGACAGTCCTGTAAAACACATCACTTATACCAAAGTCTGGGTCATCTGGGCCACCTGCCCAAATAGTTCCAGGTGCAGTTTGGAGTAAAAATTCCATCATAAGTAATATAGTGTTCTATAACAAATACAGTATACTATAACACAACTACTGTATGGACATCCACAGCATAGTAAAAAAATTTAAATTGTTCCATTCAGGCCTAAAGATTTAATCGTTGTGAAGGACTTCTTACTCTTGTCAGATAACATCTTTCCTGACAAGGGGCTCACTCTGGCAGGTGAGACTTGTGGCATTAAACAATCTCAGGTTCTGGGGCCTCCTTTGTGGAGGTTGTAGGAGATGACTCTGCTAAAATCTTTTCTAATGTTGACAGTCATTGTGATAGATGTAAAACTGAGATAGCTATACTGACACATATGTTTTGGTCTTGTTCTATATTGGAACAGTTCTGGAAGTCAGTTTTTTCAACAATTTCTAAAGCATTTAAAATTAATCTACAACCTAATAAATTAACTGTGCATTTTGGAATAATTCCTCAAAATATTCATGGTATTTCTGTGTCTGACCAACACGTTATTGCATTTGTTACATTGATAGCTAGGAGGGACATTTTGTTGAAGTGGAAGGATTCATCAGCTCCCACTTTGTCACAATGGTTCTCTCAAGTGATGCTATGTCTTAGTTTGGAGAAAATTAGAAGTCGAACCTTTGAACCTTTATTTGATTTTGAGAAAAGATGGGGCTCATTTGCTCATTATTATCATTTGAGCTAATTGATAGATTTTTTCCACGATCTAATTGTAAACTTTTTGGTATATTTTCTTTTCTTGCTGGCGGTTTGATGGTTATTTTTAGAAGCTTTTTGTATGACGCATTGCTCCAGGGTTGTACACCTAATGGGGTTTTTTTCTCACTTTTTCTGCTTAGTAGGTTTTTTTTGTTATCACAAATTTTTTTTCAATCTTTAAGATAATGTCTTTTTTGAGACATTGTTAGTGTTGTTACTTCAATGTACTCGTGTTACTTCTTTTGTATAATATAGCAATAAAAAGATTTAAAAAGAAAGAAAGGAGATGACTCTGGGACTGCAGGAAGTGGTTCTGACGGCTCAGGACTCCTTTCTTCTCTAACAATTGACTCTGTTCTCCTCACCTGATCAACGTGTCAACCCCAGATGATATCAGACACAACCTCCACGGTGTAGGACAGTGGTCCAGTTCTGTCCTTAATCTTTCCAAGTATTCATTTTTGGTTTACCTCTGTAGTCCATCACCAGGACTGCTTGTCCAGCAGTGAAATATCAAGCCTCTTTATTTAACGGCCTTTAATTTGTCTCAGCTGTTTTCCCTGCATACTCCTTCAGAGATTGGATTGAGGAGATCCAAGTGTGAGTGCAAGGGATGAACCAGGGACAGGATAGCTGGTGAGTCGTTGGCTGTGGAGTGCCCTGCATTGCGATGTGCAAGGAGGAACTTGCCCAGCTTCTGAGTTAGTGTTGTGCTGATGTTGCTCACAGTGTGTTCTTTAGACTCTGGTCAAACCTTTCCACCAAGCCATTTGTAGTTGGGTCCAACAACACAGATGTAATATGCTTTCTTCCATTCATTTTCAGGAATGACTGAAACCCTTCTGCAACAAACTGCGGCCCATTGTCACTGATTAGATGTTCTGGAACACCAGTCCTTGAGAAGAGACTTTTCAACATGGTGCACTGCTGCACATTCCAGCCATTTTAGGTGACCATGTAGACCTGAGGGAGTGTGGGGTCTTTTCTGGTTTCCTTTTGGATCACCTCTGCATTAATAGGGACACATTCAATTTGCATTAGAGAGAGTACATGGAGAGGAGTGTCCTCTTTTGTAAATTTTTCAAGTATTTCCTTTTCCAAGGGTAAACAGGACAATCCATCAACATTTTCACAATTAGTTGTCCTCCTGATTTCGATCTTGTAACTGTGTCCACTGAGAAACAGAGCCCATCTCTGCATTTGTGCTGCTCTTGGTAGTTGAACACTCTTCTGTGGATTGAAAATGGACTCTAGTGGTTGATAATCAGTAATGAGGGTAAACTCTCTCCCACACAGGTACTGGTTGAAACGTTTTACACCCCAAACGTGTCTCAAGGCCTCTCTGTCAATCTATGTGTAATTTTTCTCTGCAGCGGTAAGGGAACATATTGCACATTCACTTCCATCACTCATAACATGTGACCTGACTGCACCTGTACCATAAGACAAGGCAACTCAGACAAGCTTCACTGGACAATAATGTGTGACTACAGTGTCTGACGTCACCATCTCCTTTATCTTTTGGAAAGCCATCTGACCCTGCTTTGTCCTTTGCCATTTCTTCCCGATCTATAGCAATGAGTTCAAGGGATGAAGCAGAGGAGACAGGTTTGACAGGAACCTGTTATAGTCATTGACAAATCCTAAAAGAGGATGCAAGAGTGACTTATCCTTTCGCCTTGGGGCTTCCACATGTCCACTTGTGTAATCCTTGTGCATCGATGGTGTGACCACAATAAGTGATGTACAGTTTAAAGAATTCACACTTGTTGGGTCGTGCCTTCAGCCCATAATTTTCTTATCCTGCTCACACTATTTTGAGATTGTGGATATGGCCTTTGACATCCTTACCAGTAATAATAATGTCATCCTAGTAACACAGAGTGTCTGGGCAGAAGTGATGTGCGGTTTAAAGAATTCACACTTGTTGGGTCGTGCCTTCAGCCCATAATTTTCTTATCCTGCTCACACTATTTTGAGATTGTGGATATGGCCTTTGACATCCTTACCAGTAACAATAATGTCATCCTAGTAACACAGAGTGTCTGGGCAGCCTTGTATCATCTGGACCATAGCTTTCTGCCAGACTGCATATGCAGATGTTACTCCAAAAATGCATATTATCATGATAAAGCCATTTGTGAGTGTTTATGGCGAGAAATGCTTTACACTCTTCTTCCATCTCCATCTGTATGTAGGCCACAACTGTCCACTTTGCTGAAGTGTTGTCCTCTTGAAAGGTTTGCAAAGATATCCCTGATCCTGAGCAGAGGATATTGATCTACTCTCAGTACTGGGTCGATAAGACCGTAAGTCATAGGAGCAGAATTAGGCTATTCAGCCCATCGAATCTTTGCCATTCCATCATGGCTGATCCCAGATCCCACTCAACCCCATACATCTGTCTTCTCACCTTTGACACCTTGGCCAATCTGGAAAATATCAATTTTCACTATAAATATACCCATGGTCTTGACCTTCACTGCTGTCTGTGGCAGACTGTTCCACAGATTTACTACTCTCTGGCTAAGAAATTCCTTCTTACCTCTGTTCTAAAAGGTCACCCCTCAGTTTTGAGGCTGTGTCCTCTGGTTCTGGATACCGCCACCATAGGAAACATCCTCTCCACATCCACTTTATCTAGTCCTTTCAACATTTAGTAGATTTCAATGAGATCCCCACACATTCTTCTAAATTCCAGTGAGTTCAGGCCCAAAGCTGCAAAATGCTCCTCATTTGTTAACCCTTTTATTCCCAGAATCATCCTTGTGAACCTCCTCTGGACTCTCTCCAATGCCAACACATCCTTTCTGAGATATGGGGCCCAAAACTGTTGACAATACTCTAAGTGTAGCCTGACTAGTGTCTCATTATTTCCTTGCTTTTATATTCTATTCCCCTTGAAATAAATGTCAACATTGCATTTGCCTTCTTTACCACAGACTCAACCTGTAA
This sequence comes from Mobula birostris, assembly GCF_030028105.1. NCBI lineage: Eukaryota > Metazoa > Chordata > Chondrichthyes > Myliobatiformes > Myliobatidae > Mobula > Mobula birostris. Next base: position 613,120 of record NW_027275721.1, read on the forward strand.
ATTAACATAGAAACCCTCAGCACAATACAAGCCATTCAGCCCACAAAGCTGTGCCAAACATATCCTTACCCTACAAAGTACCTAGGGTTACCCATAGCCCTCTATGTCATGTACCTGTTCCGGAGTTTCTTAAAAGACCCTATTGTATCTGCCTCCACCACCACTGCCAGCAGCCCATTCCACGCACTCACCACTCTCTGCGTAAAAAACTTACCCCTGACATCTCCTCTGTACCTGCTTCCAAGTACCTTAAAACTGTGCCCTCTCATGCTAGCCATCTCGGCCCTGGGAAAAGCCTCTGACTATCCATACAATCAATGCTTCTCATCATTTTATATACCTCTATCACTCCAAGGAAAAAAGACCGAGTTCACTCAACCTATTCTCATGAGGCATGCTCCCCAATCCAGGCAACATCCTTGTAAATCTCCTCTGCACCGTTTCTATGGTTTCCACATCCTTCCTATAGTGAGGCGACCAGAACTGAGCACAGAACACCAAGTGGGGTCAGACCAGGGTCCTTAATAGCTGTAACATTACCTCTCAACTCTTAAACTCAATCCCACGATTGATGAAGGCCAATTCACTGTATGCTTTCTTAATCACAGAGCAGTAGCAGCTTTGAGTCGTCCTATGGACTCAGACCTCAAGATCCCTCTGATCCTCCACACTGCCAAGAGTCTTACCATTAATATTATACTCTGCCATCATATTTGACCTAGCAAAATGAACCACCTCACGCTTATCTGGCCCCTTATCTTAGAAATAATGTGCTGAAACTGGAGAGAGTGCATAGGACGTTCACAAAACTGATTGCAGGATTGAATCGAAGGGTCTCGGCCCGAAATGTCGACTGTACCTCTTCCTAGAGATGCTGCCTGGTCTACTGCGTTCACCAGCAACTTTGATGTGTGTTGCAGGATTGAATGGCTTTTTATATGAAGATTGTTTGATGGCTCTGGGCCTGTATTCACTCGAATTCAGAAGAATGGGGGTGACCTCATTAAAACCTATCGAATGGTGAAAGATCTTGATAGAGTGGATGTGGAGTGGATGTTTCTTATGGTGTGAGAGTCTAAGACCAGAAAGCACAGCCTCTCAATATAGGGGTGTCCTTTTGGAATGAAGATTGGTAAAATTTCTTTAACCAGAGAGTGGTGAATCTGCAGAATTCTTTGCCACAGACTGCAGTGGAGGCCAAATATGTATGTACTGTATATTTAAGACAGAGGTCTATAGATCCTTGATTGGTCGAGGCATGAATGGATACGAGGAGAAGACAGGAGATTGGGGCTGAGAGGAAAATTGGATCAGCCATGATAAAATAGCAGAGCAAACTAAATGGGCCAAATAGCCTAATTCTGTTCCTATATCTTCAGGTCTTTATGGTCTGATAAGGAACCAGACAGGCTTTGTAAAACTCGGGTGTGCCATTTTCATTTAACACTATTTTATTCTTGATATGTTTGAAATTTTTCAATGCCATCCTTGAACTCTACTGTGGCATCATCCAGTACCTTTCATAATTCACTTCTAGTTGACTGAATTACAGCAGTTGTAGCATGCAAATGATGGATGGATTTCCAGTCAAGTCTCAGCCATTCACATCCACACAATGTTGGCCCTTCTGATACAGACAACATACGAACCCAATGTGGATTTTTGGTTGTTGTATTTCACTGTAACAAATTACATTTCCACTGGAGTTATCTTTTCTCAAGTATAAGTTCTTGGATGGATTCAGTTTAGTATCTTTGAAATGTTATTCAAATTCATTTTGTGTAATGACTGAAACAGCCGAGCCAGTGTCCTATTCCATTTTAATTAATTTGCCGTTCATTTATGGTGTAAGCTACATTGCTCGCCTATTACTAGTTTTCACACTTTAAATCACAAGCCTCCTCAGTCCTGTGTCATTCTCATCATTATCAGATTTATCATCAACAGCATGCAGATCTTTTTTAAACTGCAACTTGACTTTTTAGCTTTTTCTCTTCCCTGTGCAGTCCATTTATTTTTGTCTACCCAACATGCTCTTTGTATGTGTCCTACTTTGTGACATTTTCTGCAAGTTTTGCCTTTAACCCTGAATTGATCTGGTGTATTTGAGCCTCTGCCACAACAGTAAAACAATTTATTTGGGCAGGCAGGTTTCAGTTTAGATATTCCAATTTTGTTTTACGCTCACTTTCATTCCCGACTGCAACTCAATGTGTCTCTGTCTGCTATTTCCTTGAGACAGTGATTTCAACAGCTCTTTTAATTCTGAGTTATGCTTCCATTAGGAGCCATTTTTGAATGTTTAGTTTGTGAAATCTTACACAAAAGCAATCTCTCATTGCATTATGAAGCCATAACTAAACTAACAATCACTTCATTTCAGCCATGTACACTGAAATGTATTCCCCTTCCCTTAGATTATGTTTATGAAACCTGCACTCAACACTGGTTTTAGTTCTAAATATGTCCGATTACCTTCACAATATCAGAAATGCTCATTTTGGCTGGTTTGGTTGGAGCAGTCAAACTTCTAAGCAAACTGAATTCTCTTCCACCAATTACACTCTGTAAATCTGGCACTCATTTCTCAGTGGCTATTTCATTTATTTAAAAATACTGCTCAATTTGCTCAGTATATATTTTCCAGTTATCTGTTGTGCAATCAAATGCATCTATCTTTCCATTGCAGCCAGCTATTTCCAATTCTTTTAAAAAAATGTTATTATTATTGTTACTATCACCTGGTGCTCATTGTTTATGAACCCGTGAATTTTGTCAGTTTTCTGCCTTTATTTTTACTCGGCTCGCTTTTTGTCCTCACTTTAAAAGAAAAAAAGATGTGCTGCATTTTTTTTTACTCAAATCTCTTACTGTATTTCAACAGGTAGGATGTCATCTTGGGTTCATTTTAGGACCTTACTCATTACCACTGTTACATTTTGTAACTCCAAAACATAACTAACTGAAAGAAAAACACTGAGCTGGGGGCAGCTTGTGTCTACTTCATTCTTCATTTTAGTGATGCATATACACACATATGGTGTGGTGGCAAATTGACATATGCCATTCACGTAAATTCACATATAACCCATAATGAATTATGTAAACGAACAATGGATGCTTAATCAAACAACTGATTTACATTATTACTCAAATCTTGCTAAAAAATTAAACGTAGAACAGGTTGTACAAATGGGCAGAGGAAACTATCTCAAGACTATAAACAGAAGATTTACAGTGGAAATAACTGGTTTTAGTGCAGGCAGAGTGACTCATCAGAAACTGTGGAAGTCAATATTGAATCTAGAAGTATGCCCTGTGCCCAGGTTAAAGATGAAGTGCGTTCCTTAAGCTTGGGTTGGGCTTCACTGTGGCAATGCAGAAAGTCACAGGCTCATAGGTCAGAGTGGGAGGGGGATGGGAATTAAAGTGGAAAAGATCTCACTGTCATCCCTGTGGACTGAGCATAGCACAATCTGCTATTTCCAACTGGCAGGAAAGTTTGGGAAATCTGGGAATTTTACATCTGTCATGGTCCCGAGCGTTAATTCCCTACCTTGCTCCTAATTTCCTTTGATTATGCCTCGATTCCGACCGTTACTTTCCCATTTTCTGCTAATTCTCTTTGATGACGGCAAATTCGGTTTCTATCAAGACCTGCAGCGTAAGAACCCTGGGGTTACAACCATTAGTCGCCAGATTGTTGTGTGTTTTTCCCCCCTGTGAGACAACTATGTTTCCCGACCGCTTGGAACCGTTTGCTCTAAGTTTATGTCCAGTTTCAAGATTTACCTATGAGACTCCGTCTCTCTGAATCAAGGCTCCATGTCAAGATCCCTCCGGTTTGCGCCTGCGTAAGCATCCAAACTCAACCTCCGTGTCTGTGTCCTGCACTTGGGTTCGCTTCCTTCGCTCCTTGCAACAGAACGCTCTGGCCAGTATGGACCCAGCGGACACGAAGACCCTGCAGCAAGCCCTCGCCAGCCAGGGCTCCCAACTGGGTCTACACGATCGGCTTCTCCGGGATGTCGTGGAGAACCTCCGTTCCACGTCTGATAACATAATGAAGATCGGTGAGCGGGTGGAATGCGTATCCACTAATCTCACCCGATCCACTCCTGGAACTCTGTCTAACCAGCCCAGACAGCCTGCCAGTGGCAACCCCCTACGTGTCAGCAACACCCCCGCCAAGAGAGCCGCACGTACCTGAACCAGAACACTACGTTGGGGATTTGGGGGAAGTGCGGGAACTTCCTTCTGCAATGCTCCTTGGTATTCCACCAGCAGTCATCCACGTACACCACAGATAGGTCAAAAATAGCTTACATCCTGGGATTGTTAAGGGCAAGTGGGCTACAGCTGTCTGGGATAATCAACCGGAGATCTGCTCTTCATTCCCCACCTTAATCACGGAAATAAGAAGGATCTTTGACCACCCCGTACGTGGTAAAGATGCCGCTAAACGTTTACTCTCTTTCCGTCAGGGCTCACGCGGCGTTGCCGAATATTCCGTCGAGCTCCGGAAGTTAGCGGCCGATTCGGGGTGGAACGATGAGGCACTCCAAAGTGTATTTCGGAATGGTCTCAGCGACATGTTGAAAGACGAGTTGGCGGCAAGAGATGACACCGACAGCCTGGATTCCTTAATCTCCTTAGTCACCAGGTTAGGCAATCGTCTTCGCAAACGCCTTAGGGAAGGAACTGGTTGTCTACCACCTTCGGCCACTTCTCGGCACTCATTACCGCCTCCCGCCAGAACAAGCCTCTCTCCTCCTCTTGCTCCCAGAGTAGCTCCCAGCCCGGCAGCCTCCGCCTTGGGAGAGGAACCCATGCAGCTGGGTCGGAACTGCCTTTCCCCCACCGAACAACTACGGAGATTGAGAGCGGGTGAGTGTCTCTATGGCAGCCAGTCCGACCACTTCCGCGCAACCTGTACCCTTCGGCCAAAGAGGGAAGGCCTGCCTGTAGAAAGGGGGACCCTGGTGAGCCAGACAACATTCCCCTCCGTCCCACGAAACTGGATGCAGATACCAGCTACTTTATGTTACAACAAACAATCCTTGCCTCTGTCAGCTCTAGTGGACTCCGATGCTGAGGGAAACCTGGATGAAGACATAGTTTCCCGGGCCGGAATTCCTCGGGAGCCGTTGAGTACCCCTCTGGAAGCCCGGGCACTGGACGGTAGACTACTGGCCCGAGTCACACACTGCACACCACCCCTGTCACTTATTCTCTCCGAGAACCATCGGGAGCAGGTACAATTTAACCCAATTTCCTCTCCTCAAATTCCTATCTTGGGTACCCCTGGTTGGTCCGCCATAATCCTCACATCGATTGGTCCACTGGGAAGATAGCCAGCTGGAGTCCGTTTTGTCACTCCACTTGTCTTCAATCGGCCCTGTCCCCTGTGAAAGTCACCGCGACCTTGTCTGCCGCTGAAACCCCCGACCTATCCAAGGTTCCAGCAGAGTACCACGATCTGGGGTAGGTGTACATCAAACAATGGGCTCTTTCTCTGCCTCCACACCGCCCTTATGATTGTGCTATTGATCTTCTCCCCGGAGACCCTCGACCCACCAGTCGGCTGCATAACTTGTCCCGGCCAGAAATGGAAGCAAAGGAGGCTTATTTAAATGAATCTCACGCAGCGGGCATTATCCGGCCCTCATCCTCCCCAGTTGGTGCAGGTTTCTTTGTGGAGAAGAAAGACGGTTCATTGCGCTCCTGCATTGACTACCGAGACCTAAATAGCATAACTGTAAAGAGTAAATATCCACTACCCCTTCTCAACTCTGCTCTCAAACCACTTCACGGAGCCACCATCTTCTCCAAATTGGACCTAAGAAGTGACTAACATCCGGTCAGGATAAGGGAGGGAGATGAGTGGAAAACATCGTTCAACCCCCCTCTTGGTAACTTCAAATACTTGGTCATGCCATTCGGCCTCACCAGTGCCCCCGCCGTTTTCCAAGCCCTGATAAACGATGTCCATAGAGACTTTATTAACCGTTTCGTGTTTGTTTATTTGGATGACGTCCTAATCTACTCCAGCAGTCCTCAGGAACATATCCACCATGTCCGTCAGGTTCTGCGGAGGCTTTGGGAGACAAACTATTTGTAAAAGCTGAGAAGTGCGAATTTCACGTTCCTTCAGTCAGTTTCTTAGGATACATCACCGAGATCGGGCAAGTGAGGGCGGATCCCGAGAAGATTCGGGCGGTGGCGGAGTGGCCGAAACCCACGACGCTCAAGCAACTCCAGCGATTTCTGGGGTTCGCAAACTTCTATCGTCGGTTCAGCAGGGATTACAGCCCGGTGGCAGCGCCCCTTACTCGACTCACCTCTCCCAAGACCCTTTTCACTGGGACCCCGAAGCGGACGCTGCCTTCTCGGAGCTGAAGAGGCATTTCACCTCCGCTCCCATCCTGGTCCAACCAGACCCCCCCTTGTCAGTTCATTGTGGAGTTTGACACCTCCGACCCTGGGGTGGGAGCAGTCCTCTCCCAACGCTCCGACTCAGACAAAAAACTCCATCCCTGCGCCTTCTTTTCTCGCCGGACTGTCCTCAGCTAAACAGAACTACGACATAGGGAACCGGGAGTTACTGGCGGTCAAACAGAGGAGGCACTGGCTGGAGGGAGCAGGACATCCGTTTATCGTCTGGACCGATGACAAGAACCTCACATATATCCAAACCGCCAAACGCCTGAATTCCCGCCAGGCCCGTTGGGCATTATTTTTTTGGCCGGTTCAGGCTCCCACTCGCCTATCGTCCGGGATCCAGAAAGGGAAGCCCAATGCTCTCTCCCGTCAATATGTTTCCGAGGAGGGTCTTGCCAACCCCGAGACCATCCTGTTTGGTGGCTGCCCTCACCAAGGAGATAGAGGCCATAGTCAAAGAGGCCCAACGGACTCAACCTGACCCAGGTAGTGGACCCTCCAATCGATTCTTTGTGCTCGATTCCGTTCGATCTCAGGTTCTCCAATGGGGGCACACGTTTCTTTTCCCCTGCCATTCCCGGGATCGATCGGACTCTGTCCCTTCTGAAGAGATATTTCTGGTGGCCCTCCATGGACGCTGACAACTGTTCTTTTGTGTCTGCCTGTTCTGTTTGTGCCCATAGAAAAGTCTCCCACCGACCACGTGCTGGATTGCTTCGTCCCCTATCTGTCCCTAGCCGCACTTGGTCTCACACTGTGCTGGGTTTTGTTACGCGACTACCCCCTTCGCATGGTAACACAGCCGTACTCACCGTGGTGGACCGCTTCTCCAAAGCTGTGCACTTCGTAGCCCTTCCCAAACTCCCTACAGCCCGTGAGACAGCCGACCTTCTCGTCCACCACGTCTTCCACCTTCACGGGATTCCCTCCGACATTATTTCTGACTGGGGTCCCCAATTTGTCTCTCAAGTCTAGAGATCTTTTTGTCAAGCCCTTGGAGCCTCAGTAAGTCTGTCGTCCGGCTTTCACCTGCAGATGAGCGGTCAAATAAAACGGGCTAAACAGGATTTGGAAGCAGCACTGCGCTGCGTAACCGCCAACAACACGTCTGCCTGGAGCACCCATCTCGCTTGGGTAGCGTACGCCCTCAACTCCCTGGTCAGCACCGCCACCGGAATGTCTCCCTTTGAATGCTCCCTCAGTTACCAACCCCCTCTGTTCTCCGCTCATGAAGATGACATTGCTGTGCCTTCTGTTCAGGCCCGTCTCCGCCGGTGCCGCAAGATCTGGGAAGACACACGCGCGGCCCTGCTCCGCTCAGCCGACCGCAACTGGAGGATTGCCGATCGCCATCGGATTCCTGCACCTGATTATTGACCTGGGCAGAAGGTTTGGCTCTTTTCTGGAGAACGAGCCCAAGAAACTCGCCCCTCGCTACCTGGGACCATTCGAGACTGAGAGTATTATCAATCCCTCGACGGTCCGACTCAAACTACCCAAATCTATGCACATCCATCCTACATTCCACGTCTCCCAAATGAAACCTGTATCTGTCAGCCCTTTGTGCCCTCCTGCCGGAACCCCTCCACCCGACCGGATGATTGACGACCGTCCAGCATACACCGTCCGGCGAATACTGGATGTGCGCGGCCGAGGCAGGGGTCTCCAGTACCTGGTCCACTGGGAAGGATACTGCCCGGAGGAACGCTACTTCATCCTGGACCCTTCCCTCATCTGATTTTCATCGGGGCAATCCGGACAAGCCTGGTAGATCGCCTGGAGGCTCCCGTTGCGGGGTGGGGGGATATGGTCATGGTCTCGATCGTTAATACCCTATCTTGCTCCTAAATTCCTTCGATTATGCCTTGATTCTGACCGTTAATTTCCCATTTACTGCTAATTCGCTTTGATGATGGCACACCTGGTTTCCATCAAGACCTGCAGCATAAGAACCCCGGCGTTACAACCATTAGTCACCAGATTGTTTTCTTTTCCCCCCTGTGAGATAACTACGTTTCCCGACCGTTTGTTCTAAGTTCAGCTCCAGTTTCAAGGTTTACCTGTGAGACTCTGTTCCTCTGTGTCCATTCTCTGACGCAAGGCTCCGTGTCAAGATCCCTCCGGTTTGCTGTTTGGCGTATACGCCCGTGTAAGCATCCAAACTCAATCTCCGTGCCCACTTGGGTTTGCTTCCTTCGTTCCTTGCAACAAGATCAGGAAGAACACAGAGCATAGTTGAAGAGAAGAAGATAATGAATTTGATCAAAGTGGTTGATATGCAGAAACTGTAGTAAACCCAGTTCCAGGAACAAAAATATAGCATCAGATCAATGAAAAACTCGGAATAAATTTCTTTCCACAGGACTGTAGAAATATAAGATTCACTCACATATAGATTTGCATAGCAGGTTCGTTTGCAGAATCAGAAATCAAACTGTGGAAAGAAATTCATTCCAGAGTTTTTCAACCAATATTTCCAATTCATCAGGTTCTCACCCAGAATTATTTCCCAACACCTCTCCCCCCCCCCCCCCATTCCCCGTTACTCTGGACTTTGAAATTATTTATAATTGACAATAAATCAAGAGATAAAAAAATCAGACATGAATAGAAGGGAAGCTGTTGAATGGAGACAAAGAGGCAGCTGAACACTAATGCATGTCAGCTTAGGAAATATGTGTCCTTACCCAGCCTAGATGTGACTTCTGGCTCAACATCCCTTCCCACATCCACCCCAGACCCTGTTACTGTTCCTTTCCCCTCCTCCACCCACATCACCTGCCCATCACCCACACACCCTCCCTCTGGACCCTGTCTCCCCATCACGCACACGCCTTCCCTCTGTAACCACCTCTCCTCATCACCCACACACCCTCCCTCTGGACCCCCCTCCCCATCACCCACACGCCCTCCCTCTGTACCACCCCCACCCCATCACCCACACACCCATCCTTTGTACCCCCCTCCCCATCACCCACACGCCCTCCCTCTGTAACCCCTCTCTCCCCATCCCCCACACGCCCTCCCTCTGTACCACCCCCACCCCATCACCCACACACCCATCCTCTGTACCCCCCTCCCCATCCCCCACATACCCTCCCTCTGTACCCCCCTCTTCCCATCCCCCACATACCCTCCCTCTGTACCCCCCTCTTCCCATCACCCACACGCCCTCCCTCTGTACCATCCCCACCCCATCACCCACACACCCATCCTCTGTACCCCCCTCCCCATCCCCCACATACCCTCCCTCTGTACCCCCCTCTTCCCATCCCCCACATACCCTCCCTCTGTACCCCCCTCTTCCCATCACCCACACGCCCTCCCTCTGTAACCCCTCTCTCCCCATCACCCACACGCCCTCCCTCTGTAACCCCTCTCTCCCCATCCCCCACACACCCTCCCTCTGTACCCCCCTCTTCCCATCACCCACACACCCTCCCTCTGTACCCCCCTCCCCATCACCCACACGCCCTCCCTCTGTACCACCCCCTCCCCATCAGCCACACACCCTCCCTCTGTACCCCCCTCTCCATCCCCCACACACCCTCCCTCTGTACCCCCCTCTTCCCATCACCCACACGCCCTCCTTATGTAGACCCCTCTCCCCATCACCCACACACCCTCTCTCTGTACCCCCCTCTCCCCATCGCCCACACACCCTCCCTCTGTACCCCCCTCTTCCCATCACCCACACACCCTCCCTCTGTACCCCCTTCCCATCACCCACACACCCTCCCTCTGTACCCTCTCCCCATCACCCACACGGCCTGTTTCTGTACCCTCTCCCCGTCACCCACACACCCTCCCTCTGTACCCCCCTCTCCCCATCACCCACACACCCTCCCTCTGTACGCCTTCTCCCCATCACCCACACACCCTCCCTCTGTACCTTCTCTCCCCATCACCCACACACCCTCCCTCTGTACTCCCCTCACCCCATCACCCACACATCCTCCTTCTGTACCCCTCATCACCCACACACTCTCCCTCTGTACACCCTCTCTCCATCACCCACACACCCTCCCTCTGTACCCCCCTCTTCCCATCACCCACACACCCTCCCTCTGTACCCCCTCTCCCCATCACCCACACACCCTCCCTCTGTACCTTCTCCCCATCACCCACACACCCTCCCTCTGTACACCCTCTCTCCATCACCCACACATTCTCCCTCTGTACTCCCCATCACCCACATGCCCTCCCTCTGTGCCCTCTCCCCATCACCCACACACCTTCCCTCTGTACTCCCCTCACCCCATCACCCACACGCCCTCCCTCTGTACCCCCTCTCTCCATCACCCACACATCCTCCCTCTGTACCCCACTCCCCCCATCACCCACACATTCTCCCTCTGTACTCCCCACCACCCACATGCCCTCCCTCTGTACCCCCTCTCTCCATCACCCACACATCCTCCCTCTGTACCCCACTCCCCCCATCACCCACACATTCTCCCTCTGTACTCCCCACCACCCACATGCCCTCCCTCTGTACCCCCCTCACCCCATCACCCACACGCTCTCCCTCTGTACCCCCTCTCCCCATCACCCACACACCCTCCCTCTGTACACCCTCTCTCCATCACCCACACACCCTCCCTCTGTACCCCCTCTCCCCATCACCCACACACCCTCCCTCTGTACCTTCTCCCCATCACCCACACACCTTCCCTCTGTACCCCCTCTTCCCATCACCCACACACCCTCCCTCTGTACACCCTCTCTCCATCACCCACACACCCTCCCTCTGTACCCTCCTCTCCCCATCACCCACACACCCTCCCTCTGTACTCTCTCCCCATCACCCACACACCCTCCCTCTGTACCCTCTCCCCTTCACCCACACACCCTCCCTCTGTACCCCCCCATCACCCACATGCCCTCCTTCTGTACCCCCCTCTCCCCAACCAATCACCTGGTTATTCCAAACAATCACCAGTTGTTCAGGAACATGATCTACCACCAGCTCCTTAGGGTAAGGTGCCCACCTGCCAATGGTCTCAATATCCTAATACTCAGGGTATTCAGGAGGACGTGGAGCAACCACTCTCCGCTGAACATCGACGATTGCTCTTTAGAGATCATTAGGGGGACCAAATTTCTTTGTGTTCACCTGGTGGAGAATCTCACCTGGTCCCTCAACACCAGCTCCATAGCAAAGAAAGCCCAGCAGTGTCTCTACTTTCTGCGAAGGCTGAGAAAAGTCCATCTCCCACCACTCCCTCGTCCTCACCACATTCTACAGAGGTTGTATTGAGAGCATCCCGAGCAGCTGCATCACTGCCTGGTTCGGAAATTGTACCATCTTGGATCACAAAACCCTGCAACAGATAGTGTGGTCAGCCGAGAAGATCATCGGGGTCTCTCTTCCCGCCATTACAGACATTTACACCACACGCTGCACCCATAAAGCCAACAGCATTGTGAAGGACCCCACGCACCCCTCATACAAACTCTTCTCCCTCCTGCCATCTGGAAAAAGGCACCGAAGCACTCAGGCTCTCACGACCAGACTATGTAACAGTTTCTTCCCCCAAGCCGTCAGACTCCTCAATACCCAGAGCCTGGACTGACACCAACCTACTGCCCTCCACTGTGCCTATTGTCTTGCTTATTATTTATTGTAATGCCTGCACTGTTCTGTGCACTTTATGCAGTCCTGGGTAGGTCTGTAGTCGTGTAATTTTTGTTCTTTTACGTAGTTCCGTGTAGTTTTTGTATTGTTTCATGTAGCACCATGGTCCTGAAAAACATTGCCTCGTGTTTACTGTGTACTGTACCAGTAGTTATGGTCGAAATAACAATAAAAAGTGACCTGACTTGACTACTGTGAGAGAACTGATTAACTAAGCTGCAAAGAAATGCCCTGAAACATTATTATGAGGTACTAGCAAACAAAGCAATTTGAAAATCCTCTCTGGAACTCAGTGGATATCTAAGCTTACTTAAAATGAATGGGTTAGTATTTCTGCTTGGATGGCTGCAATTTCCAACACACGTTCTGTGAGATCTTATCATTTTTGAAGTGATTTAGCAATCTATCTCAGCACAGGGGAGCAGCCATAAATGTCACCTTTCCCAGAAATAGTCACATCTTTGCGATTACATAATCTAAAGTCTGGCTTGCTGTATTTAAGGAGACAGTTGTTGCAGACAGGAAAAGGAAAAGATAGTTGAAAGTTAGCTGCACAAGGTAGAGCTCATAAATAGGCTGCCATGTTTTAGCATGGACATAGCATTGACCACAGGTGGGTGAAGCACTGACAAGGTGTAACTAAGAAGGGACTACAGGGATCAAAGCTGCTGCCTCAACTGTTTATGGTATCATATGCAGGGAGGGAACCGAGTCATTGTAGCTAAACTTGACAACAAAGTTAGAGTCAACGTTATTGTCATATGCACAAACACATGTTTGTACAAGTTGGAACTGGAGTTAGAATTGTTTATTATGGTCACATGTACAAAGGTACAGGGGAAAGCTTGCCACGCACGCTGTTATGCAGTTGGTACACAGTGAATTAAGGTAGAACAATGTAAAGCAACAACAGATGCAAAATAAATCTGTAGTGGAAGTGCAATGTGGGAAGACAATAAGGCACCAGATCGTTATGAGGCAGAATGTTAGGTGAGGAATCATCTTGTCATATACGGAAGCATTCAACATTCTTATAGCTTTGGGGTGGTAGCTGCTCTGGAGCCTGGTGGTATTTGCTTTTAGATGTTTATATCTGCTGCCCAATGGGAGATGCAAAAGAGAGAACGTCTGGGGTGGCTGAGGTTTTTGATGCTGTTGGCTGCTTTACTGAGGCAGTGACAAGTGCAGACAGAGCCTATGGATTAAGGCTGGGTTCTGTGATGCACTGAGCTGTGACCACAACTCTCTGCAGTTTTCTGTAGCTGTGGGTAGAGCAGTTACCATACTAAGCCATGATGCATCCAAATCAGATGCTTTCTATGGTGCGTCAATAAAAATCAGTAAGGGTTGATAGGGCCATGTCAAATTTCCTTAGCCTCCTGAGTAAGTAGCAGTGTTGGTGACTTTCCTTGCCCGTGTTGTCAATGTGGTTTGACCAGGTCATGTTCAGTTTTAGGTGCCTGAAGATCTTAACCCTCTTAGCCTCAAAGCTGGACACGCAGATGGGAGTATGTGCACCTCCCCACTTCCTAAAGGAAAAGAAAAACTCTTTCAATTAGCTGGCATTGAGGGAATGGTTATTGACATGACACCATGGTACTAACCATCTTACCGAGCACCCTACACAGATTCAATGTTATTTGACAGATAGCCCAATACAGTTCTATCTCCTGAAAACTTGAAGATGAAGTTCGAGCAGGTGCAATGAAAAATGTTCTGGCAGTAGCATCACAGGAACAAAGTATCAGAGCCACAACATATACAACAGGAACATAAGTGCCATGGTAGAGTAGGGATTAGCACAACACTATTACAGCTCGGCTCATCGGGGTTCAGAGTTCAATTCTGGCATCTGCTGTTAGAAAGTTTGTACATTCTTCTTGCGTGTGTGTGGGGGTTTCCTCTGGGCACTCCTGTTTCATCCCACAGTCCAAGATGTACTGGTTAGTAGGTTAATTAATCTTTGTAAATTGTTCTGTGATTGGGCCAGTGTTCATCATTGGGCCAGAAGGCCCCATTCCACACTGAATATCTAAATAAATAAATGAATAAATCATATACAATTTTGCAAGAGAAAACACAAAAAGAAGCCTGTTGTTGTGCAATGTGGTCAAAGTGGTCATTGTGTTGCTGTACAAAGTGATTAGGATTGTGTTTGTTGCTTCAAAAGCCAATGGTTAAAAGGAAGTTGAAACTGGTGGTGTGGGATTTCAGGCTGCTGTACTTCATGGCTGATGGTAGCTGTGAGGAAATGCCGTGGTCTAGATGGTGGGGACCTTTGAGAATAGATGCTGCCTTCTTCAGACAGCTCCTCCTGTAGATACCACTGTACCTGTAGTTGGGGGACATGCACCTGTGATGCAGGGAGCTGTGTGCACTACCCTCGGCAGATTCTGTTGCTTCTGTAAGGTACAAAGGAAGGTGAGGAAGTAAGACTTGGTATAATGAGAGGAAGTATAGGGTTATCCATTTTGTTAGGAGGAATGGAAAAACAACGTAGAGATTAGAGAATGTAGCAAAGGAGAAGGATCGGTGTGTCACAGAAAGTCAACATGCAAGTATATCAAGTAATTAGAAAGATAACTGAACCTTGGTCTTTATGCAAAGCGGTTGGCATTCAGTAAATAGATTTGTTCTTTTTGTAAGAAGGCATAATCTTGCTTAGGAGGCAGTTCAAAGGAGCATTTTTGGTTTGAAAGGTGTGTTGTATGAGGAATATGTTAGTAGGTTGCACCTATTCACTGGTGTTCGGAATAATTCAGTGAAGCTGAGGGGTTCAGCAGGGTGGAGAATGCGAGATGTGATGGCTTCTAGAACTGGGTGCAAGCTTTTGGAATAAGTGTGTGCTTGCTTAAGTTGGAATGGAAAAACATTCTTTTTATGAGTGAGTGAATCATGGATCTTTGCAGATCTCTACCTCTGTGGCAGTTGTATAGCAGAGTATATTCAAGGCTGGCCTTTGGGATGATTAAGGGTTAAGAAGGTGATCGGGTTTGATATAAAACTGGAGAGAAAATTAACGAGCATTTGGGAAACATTGTTTGAGTAGGGATAATCAGCAAGGCTTTGTGAGGGATAGGTTATGGCTCACAAGCCTGATTGAACTCTTTAAGGAAGCGACAGAACAAATTGATGAAGATAGAGCAGTGGATATTACAGTCATGGAGTTGTAGAAAAGTACAGAGCAACAGGCCTTTTGGCCCATCTAGTCTGTGCTGAACCATTTAAACTGCCTGGTCCCATCGATCTGCACTGAGACCATAGCCCTCCATCATTCGTGTACTGATCCAAATTGCTCTTATTATGCATATGTATTTTATTAAAGTGCTCGACAAAGTTCTATATGGTAGGCTCATTCACAAAGAGAGGGGGCATAGGATTTGGAATTGGCTTGCCCACAGAAGGCAGAGGATGGCAGTAGATGGAGCATATTCTGCATGGAGGTCGGTAATCAGAGGTGATCCAGAGAGATCTGTTCTGGGACCACCGCTCTTTGTGACTTTTATAAATGACTCCGATGAGGAAGTGGAAGGGTGGGTTAGTAAGTTTGCAGATCATATGAAGGTTGGTGGTGTTGTGGAGATTGTAGAAGGCTGCTCTAGGTTACAGTGGGACATTGACAGGATGCAGAATTGGGCTGAGAAGTAGCAATCTGGAAAAAATATGAACTTTGGAAGGTTGAACACGAAGGCAGAACATAGATTTAATGGCAGGATTCTCAGCAGTATTGAGGAACAGAGGGACCTTGGGGTCCCCGTCCATAAATCCCTCGAAACACAAGTTGATGGGTAGGGTGGTTAAGAAGATGCGCGGTGTGTTTGCACTCATTAGTCGGGTGATTGAGTTCAAGATCTATGAGGTAATGCTGCACCTCTATAAAGCCCTGATTAGACCACACAGAATATTGTGCTCAATTCAGGACACATCCTAATAGGGAAGATGTGGAAGCTTTAGAGAGGGTGCAGGGCGATTTACCAGAATACTGCCAGTATTAGAGAGCATGTCTTATGAGAAAAGATTGAGTGAGTCAGGAATTTCCTCTTCAGAGTGAAGGAGGGTGAGATAGAGGTGTACAGGATGGCAAGAGGCATTGATGGAGTGGACAGCCAGCATCTTTTTCCCAGGGTTAAAATGAGAGGACTTAATGATAAGGTGTTTGGGGGATAAATACTGAGGCATGTCAGAGACAGTTTTTTACACAGAGAGTGATTGGTGTGGGAACGCGCTGCCAGAGGTAGTAGCAATGGCAGATATATTAGGGGCATTTAAGAAAATCTCAGGCAGGGAGATGGGTGAAAGAAAAATGAAGGGCTATGTGAGAGGGGTTTAGATTGATCTTGGAGTAGGTCATCAGGTCGTCCTACATTGTGGGCCAGCAAGCCTGGATGATGCTGTACTGTTCTACATTCAATGTTCAATCAAGATGCAACGTTTAAACCAATGGTCTCAAGAGAGGGCCGATAGCTCAGGTTGTGGAGAATGACAGATATCAGTGTTTGAACCTCAAGTTTCTCCACTAATGAGGTACAATCAATCAGATTTTGAGCAGAGTCACAGCTGATGTGAAGCAAAACAAGTGACCTTCAGATGCAGTCAGTCCTTCAGATGTGTGACTCCCATTTCCATCGCCTTCATTACAAAATGCCTCTCTGCACGCATCACAAACTATTTCAAGGATGGATAAATGCCCAAGTGCCAGCTGAATGCATATCTTGTTTAAGAGGAAAGCTATTTTATTCCAGTTCTAGTTAGGGTTTGATGAACTCCCAGCTGACCAGTAAAGTAGGCCAATGTAACTTATTTTGACATTGAATTATATTTTGCTGTACATCTATTCTGCAAAATCTCTCCTTATTAATTTCATTTTCTCCACAATGGTAATAGTGAAAAATTAATATTTAAAAAGCTGAGAATTTTGCTTCTCAGCATTCTACTTTTTCCATCCCATTGAAAGCAGAGCATCTCGGATCCTTGCTCAAGAAGCTCCATCAGTTTTGCACAATTTCTTAGGGTGTAATCCGGCTGAAATTCTATAGATCTTAGTAAGGTAATTAATGTGCATGAGATGCCAAGTCAGTGCCATTCAACCTGCACCAGGTGAATGTCTGCAACAGTGTATGGGGGACTCCTGGTGTGTGGAAGTGCAAGGAAGGATGTCACTTGTTATGCAGCACTCATCTGGAGAGTTTGCAGGTGGAATTTGTCAATCTTTTTTACACTTTAGAAACCTGCAGTAGCAAAATCTGTTTGCTCTCCGGTCATTGTGTTTGCACCATTTATGGGAATATTTGCTTCTTGTCACCTGCCTCCATGATGCTGCACTGAATTTTGGATGCTGTACTAGAGACTACAACTGGCTGCCTTCAAGACAGAAGGTGGAGAGCTCATCTGTTTCTCTCATTAGCCTGCAGTCACGGAGCTGGAGCCAGAGGCCATCATCGAGCACCAGAGGCCTGCTCTAGGAAGCAACATAAGGCTCCTGTCTGTAGATCATATCCCAAAGAGCATCACAGAGAGTTGTCATGAGTAATTAGAGGCTCATATTTCCTGAATCAACAGCGAGGGAAAGTTTGAGCTTCACAGAGAAGTCCAGCATTTCAGCCCACTAGGATATTCTGCCTTGGGAGTCCCGGTCACTCACCTGGAAATTTCTAGCTGTAGTCCACTCTCAGCTGTTAGTCTGCACTGGCTGTGTAGGTGTGAGCACACAGGCGGTAACTTATTCTCTCTTCACAAGTGAGAGGCTGTGTACTTTTCCTTTCCCAGGAACCACCATAGTTTCAGAAGTTTCAGGAATTGCTAGATCGTGCACATCAGAATTCCTTTGGGAACCTGGAGACTTCTCTGTTCCCTGCAGCAGTTTGCAGGTGTGCCATAGAAATTATCCAATTTGGATGTTTAGCTTGGCATAGCAACTGCTCTGCCTGAGACCAGAAGAAACAACAAAGCATTGTAAACACAGCCTAGTCCATCACAAAAACCAGTGCCCCTCCATTGTCTATATTTCCCCCTGCCTCAGTAACACAGCCAACATCATCAAGGACCTCTCCCACCCTAGCCATTGTCTCTTCTCCTCCCTTCCACTGGGCGTAACGTACAAAAGCACGAGAGCCACCAGGCTCAAGGACAGCTTCTACTCTGCAGTTATCGGATTCTTGAATAGACTTCAGCATCATAACAGAATGAACTCTTCATCTCCCAGTCTACCTTGTCATGGCTGGGGCTTGCATTGCACTTTCTCTGTAACTGTAACCAGATTCTGCAGCTTATCTTTTTCCTCATTGCTTCAATGTGCTTTATATAAAATGCTCTGACTGGATGTGTGCAAATCAAATCTTTTCTCTATATCTCAGTACATGTGACAATGATAAATACATATACCAAGCACATGAAAGCTCTCCTCAAAGTCGATTCGAGAAGAAGTTCACGTGCATAATGACCTTGCTACAGGATTCTCACACTACCCTCACACTATACCGGTCTGCAGTGTCGCAGGATAATAGAAGAAAATACCAATGCTGGAATTCTGAAATAAAACCAGAACTTGCAGAACAAACTTTTCAGGTCAGGCAGCATCTACAGAAAGAGAAGCAGATGAGTTTTCAAGTTGGAGGCCAGACGTCAGACTACCAGAGAAGCAATTTAGTCTCAATGGCGGAGATTGTGGAGGAGGATAGTGGCTGGATTCTGATAATGTGGCTGAAAGAGGCAGTTAAGCTGTTCTGTGTAGCATGTTGCTATGTTGTGTAGTTTGGATAAGTAGGGCTAATCTATACAAATGGAAGAAAAGGATATGAAGGAATGCAGGCAAAAATAGCCAGATGTGATACACAGGGAGAGTTGTGTGATGTTGAGGAATGCATTGTTGAGCCCTGGAGGTGGTACCATTTCTCAACTGCTCTCCACATGGAGTGCTGGCTCTTCAGGGTCAAGGGCAATCTGCTTTTTCTTCAGCTTCTGATTCCTGCCCCTAGCCCAGGTTCTGCATCTAAGCACCTTTATAATGTTAGACGTGAGAGTATCAAAGTGTTGGTAGAGAACACAGTCAGGGATGCAGTATGGTTCCAGTGCCTGTTGTAATCACAGAGAAGTCAGGTTGTTCCACTATCATGTGTTACCTTGCAACCAGGGCAGTTTAGCCTTTACCTGAAGCTTACTAATCTATCATTGGTTCACGTTTATATAGCTCCCCTGTTCACTTGCCTCAGTCCTGATTGGTCACCCCTTCAGTTGACCGTTGAACTCTGTTGGCTAACATTCCTTTGATCCCCAGAAGTTTGTAGATGGCATCTATTTTGATATGTTTCTTTACAGAGTTATCTGAAGAGAACCATGCTTCCAAAACTTTTCGTGCTTTCCTGCGCCAGAACCTCCATGGTGTCCCAGTAAAGGTAGTGCACTTCTTGGTCTTCATGTACTGAGATCAGCAACAGTCTCTGTATCGCCAGTTTGTGTTCCTGTAAACAAATGGAGAGTTAACATCCTGTCTGGCCAAAGGAGTTCTTGTTGGAGTCTCCACAGATCATCCTTTACACTCTTTGTTTTTGTTGGTTGACTTTACTGGCACCCTGGCTCTTGGGACAAGCTTTCTTAAAGTCGCCTTTGGTTCGTGAGTGATTGTGATGCCGTGAGGTTCGAGCAGTCGAGCTGGCATTCTTGACGTAGGGCAAGGTCACGTGTTTCAACATGTGTTGATTAAGGTCTGTACGACTTTCTCTCCTTAGTAAGCATTGTTCCTTTTCGTGCCTTGTGGCACATCGGGTGGCCTTTTGCAATTTCCATAGCATTTTCACTTTTTGTTTACAAGGCTGAGTTGCTAACTTGACACTCAACGCAGCTAGGATGGAAAACATGCAAGGTGCCAGCTGGATTCGAACTCGGGACTATTTGTCTACACCACCGGCCGGCACACCTTAGTAAGCATCTCCTGCTGAAATTCGGAGGGTAACCATTGTTCTGGAGCACTTGGTGCTTCTCCTCCCCGGCCAGAAGTTTGGTGGTGCTGCAGTGTGCTTGTGCTCTCTTAAACGAGGTGTGGATGCAGGTTTTCCTCTGGCAGGCTGGGCGGTTGCTGTCGTAGTTCAATACCTGGTCTGTGTGTCTGTGTGCCCTTTTAGTAAATGGATGTCTCTAACGTACAGCCTATCCTTCACATGACAGCTACGTCCAGGAATGTGAGTAGGTTGCTACTTTCTCTTTCCATTGTAAACTTGGTGTCGCTGAATATGTTACTGATTTGGTTAAAGAAATCCTCTATTGCATTTCACCTGAGTGTGACAAAGGTATCATCTCAGTATCG
Source organism: Mobula birostris (assembly GCF_030028105.1). NCBI lineage: Eukaryota > Metazoa > Chordata > Chondrichthyes > Myliobatiformes > Myliobatidae > Mobula > Mobula birostris. The sequence goes on from NW_027275721.1 coordinate 633,498, forward strand.
TAGCCGGTGTTTGGGTTTGAGGACTGGAACCGCTATCTTTTCTAGCTTTATCATAATGGCCTTGGTAATGAAGCCAGATATCAGTGATCCCACTGGCGTTCCTTTCAGTTGTTTATAAATCTACCCTTCAAACTGGAAATGTGTTGACAGACAAAGGTTTAGTAGTTCACTATGCTGCTGGGTTTCAGTGTCTGTGCTGTATGTCCAGTGTGACGAGAATACACATAGATTAAGATGTAGCTGTCCTGTGCTGGCACCAGTGGGATCAACAGTTGGTCTGCCACCTGTCTTCAGGAGAGAGAGAGATAAGGAAAACAATGGAGCAGCATTTGGAGATGTTAATGAAGGGGAAGGAGAGCTGTCAAGTTCGGCTCCCCCTTTGAACCCTGAACTGTTTAAAGTGATGGACAGGCGATACCCCAGCAGGGGGATAAAAAGGGACAGGTTCGCTAAGGCAGGACACACACGACACCTGAGGTAACAAGACCCTGGAAGCGGTGCGTCTCTCACAAGTCGGTGGGAAGTACTGGGCCATAAACGCACAGGGTGCAAAGGCACGATCGGCGGGAAACTGGTGTGTGTCCACCCTTGCCTGGGTGCCAGGTTCACCGCAGGGAAACGATCGTATCTGGAAACGGAGGGGTCACGGTCGGTGACCTCAGATGACATCACAAAGGACTTGCCCGTAAGCTGACTGCGAAGGTCTGTGTGGAAGCCTTGAATATTCATTCGTTTTGCTCTCTCTCTCCTTCCCCCCACTGTCCATCGCCATGGCAGCGATTACTGCGAACTGAACTGAACTAAATTGAACTGAACTTTGCATCACTTTGAAACTGGTCATTTACCCCTAGACAACGATAGAGCTTGATTGATCCTGTTATCTTAATTCTGTGTACATGTGTGTTTATCATTGCTGAACTGTTGTATTTATTATCCTTTTGATTAGAGTACTGTGTTGCTTGTTTCTTTAATAAAACTTTCTTAGTTCTAGTAATCCAGACTCCAACTGAGTGATCCATTTCTGCTGGTTTGGCAATCCAGTTACGGGGTACGTAACACCAGCTTCCAATAATAGTTCTTCCACAGTTTCTCCTGCCAGAGCAGGGTTGATGGAGGTAAGCAGAGTGATGATATCAAAAGAAACCATGATGTCATCCCCTTCTATTTCCGTGTCTAAAAATTGTTGTACACAGTTGATGAAATGTTGGGACCCAGGAACCAGGGGTTTTAGTCACCTTCAGAGCTGTTTTGCTAGTTTGCAAGCTGGTGTTCCTGGTAGTAACTTGACGGGACATCTGGCTTGTGAACTTCAGCTAGTCCGTAGAATTGTGGGATATTGGAATCATCTGCTTTCATCTGGAAGTGTTCTTGTCTGACAACTTAATTCACCTGCAGCAGTCTGTGTAGTGTTGCATTGGCTCGACTGATAAATTTTGAAGTCAGGTCCTCATCCATCAGTCAATATGTGGTATTGACAGCTAAAAGCTGTTTAGCCTTTTCTGTGTAATCTGCTCAGTCCATCTTTATAGCACAAGGAGAGTCTGTTTAATGGTCCTCTGACAGTGAGACAGAAGCTGCCATTGAGATTGGTAGTGTAGGATTTCAAGTTTTTGTACCTTCTCAAGGTGACTTGGATTCCACATTTCAACTGCAGTAGATTTCATCTGTGGCCTCCTCTGCAAGCCATGACTAATGACTGCAATAAAAGTATAAATGTTTAAAAAATCAAGCATTACAGGAAGGAAAATATGTTCTAGCAAAGAACCAGGCATTCTCTAGTAGCACCAATGCAGTGAAAATCCATATAAAGTTCCAAGCAAAGGAGGGCCTGAGCTGATCTGTCAATAAGTTTACAAAGTCATCGTCAGGCCAGCTATGTGCAATCAGCTGGCTTCATTGTGAATCCTTCCACACTGGGTGAATTTGCACTAACAGAATGCACAAGTGCAGTGCAGGAACAGGCAGTTCAGCTGATGTTGTGGTACTGAGCTAATTGACCCAGTAACCAACTGCTAAACTGAACAAATCCCTTCTGCCAGCAGGTTGTCCATACCCGTCCATTCTCTGCACATTCAAGTGTCTGTCTTAGAGCCTCTGGAAAACACCTGTCATATCCACCACCAACCCTGGGGACACATTTACCATCCACACCCCCTCCCCTGGGGACACATACATCCCCCTCCCTGGGGACACATATATCCCCCTCCCGTGGGGGCACATCACCACCACCCATGGGAACACATCCATCATCCATCCCCTCCCCTGGGGACATATTCATCACCACTCCTGGGGACACATTCACTCCCTCCCCTGGGGACACATCCACAATCCACCCCCTCCCCTGGGGACACATCCACCCCTCCCCTGGGGACACACTCCATGCACCAAACACTCTATGTAAAAAAACTTGCCTCTAGTCTTCTTTGAAATGATCCCTTTCACCCTCAATACCTGCCTTCCAGTATTAGTCATTTCAGCCCTGGAGAAGAGATATCAGATGTCCACCCATGCCTCTTCTAACTTATAAACTTCTGTCAGATCTCTCCTTAGCCTCCGACACCCCATAGAAAAGAACATAATTTCATCCACCCCTCCCTATAGTTCATACCTGCTAATTCACACAACACCTTCTCCAAAGTCTCTACACAGTTCCTGTAATGGGGTGACCAGCTCTGAACACAATACTAGCCAGTTTTATAATGTTGTGATATACCTTCCCTTCTCTTGAATTCAATGCCTTGACTAATAAAGGCCAGCATGCTTGTGCGTTCTTCACCATCCGATCAACCTCTGCAGCCACTTTCAGAGAGCCATGGACTTGGACTCTAATATCCCTCTTTACACTTCGACTCATTGTCACCATCTTTATGTTTATGTTAAGAGTTGCCCCATTTCACCTGATTCATTGAGTGTAGGGGGTTGGTGGGCAGGATAAACCCATTTAATCTCCATCTGACCTCACCTCTATCCATTTGTCCTTGGTGCACCTCCGGCAGGCCAGCAACTTTGTGGCTAAGTTCTCTGTTAGTATTTAGGGACAACAGTTAGCAAAGCAAATGAACAGTTTGACTGATTTGCCATGTTAATAACTGCATGAGGTATGAAAGTAGGAACCGTCTATATCATCTCTCATAGCTATACCAGCTTTCAATAAGATCATGGCTGAACTTCAACCTCAGCACTATTTTCCTGCACTAATCCCAAATCCTTTCATTCCTCTGATGTTTAAACACTGTACTGACCTCAGTGTTGATTCAGATATTTTTTATTTATCACACTTACCTCGAAACATACAGTGAAATGTGTCTTTTGCATTTACAGTCAACACAACCTAAGTATGTGCTGGGGGAAGCCAGCAAGTGTCTCCACATGTTCAAACATAACATGCCTACAATGCTGAGCAGAACAACACAGATCACAGCCAGTTCCGTTTCTCTCATCCACTCAGCGTCCCACGCATACATACACAGTTTTCCAAACCCACGACTGGCTGTCTCCAGTCCCAGCCTCCAGTGGAATCATGGATTCACAGACATTGGTCTTTGACCTTCCTCAATGGACTTACAGACTCAGGGGTTCAGCCACTGGAACTCAACCCTGGACTTCTGATTGGACCCTGGGCTTTGATCTTCAGTGTCAACCCCAGAACCGGCCAATGATGACAAACGAAGGCCCTGGATGAGCAGTCTGAACTCCAGGCCTTGACTCCATGCTCTCCAAAGAGGGAAACACCAAACAATAGGCCTCAAATACACACTCCCAATGACCAGGATCCCTAACTCCAGGCCTCGACAAGATACTTTCCAGTGGCTGGGACCTCGAACACCAGGCCTCAACACCAAACATTCCAATGACCAGGACCCATACACTAGGCCTCGGCTGCAAATTCCCCAAAGACTGGGATCACAAACACTAGGCCTAGACTCCATAATCTCCAAAGACCGGGACCCAAAACATCAGATCTCAATCCCATACTCTCCAATGACTAGGACCCCAAAAACGAGGCCACAACTCCATACTCCCTAATGAATTGGCCCCGAACACTAAACCTTGACTCCATACTCTCCAATGACTGGGTCCCCAAACCCCAATCCTCAACTCCATACTCTGCAGTGACTGGGACCCTAAACACCAGGCCTTGACGCTATTCTCTCCAATGTCTGGGATCCCAAACACCAGGCCTCAACTCCATACTATCCAAAAATCAGGACCCCAAACATTCGGCCACGATTCCATACACTCCAATAATTGGGACCCTGACCACTAGGCCCCGACTTCATGTTCTCAAATACCAGGTCCCCAAACACTACTCCTCAACTTCATTCTCCAATGACAGGGTCTCCAAACACCAGACTTCGATGTCATACTCTCCAGTGATTGCGGTACCAAATACTAGGCCTCGACTCCATACTTTTCAAAGACCAAAGCACTGAACAGCATACCTCGGCTCTACATTCTCCAATGACCGGAATGCCAAACATGAGGCCCCAACTCCATACTCTCCAGTGAACAGGACCCCAAGCATTAGGCCATGATTCCATACTTTCCAGTGCCTGGGACCTTGAACTCCAGGCCCTGGCTACATACTCTGTTATGACCAAGATCCTAAATACTAGGCTTCAACACGATATTCTCCGAAAATTATAGTCATAGTCATAGTCATACTTTATTGACGCCGAGGGAAATTAGGATCCCAAATAGCAGTCCATGAATCCATACTCTTCAAAGACAGGGTCCCCGAACACTAGACCTCTATTCCACACTCTCCAATGACCAGGACCCTGAATATAGGACTCAAATCCATACATTTCCATGATGGAGACCCTAAACACTAGGCCTTGATTTCATACTCTTCATTGACAGGGTACCAGAACACTAGGTCTTGGATTCATACTGTCCAATGTATGGGACCTCAACCTCCAGGCTTCAACTTCATACCCTTGAATGACAGGAGCCCCTATCTTTAGGCCACGATTCTATACTCTCCAATCACCAGGACCACAAACACTAGGCCTTGACGGCATACTAGGCCTAAACACCTGGCATCAACTTCATACTCTCCAATAACCAGGACACCAAACACTAGGCTTCGACTCCATACTCTCCATTGACAGGTTTGGGAACACTAGGTCTCAGATCCATACTCTCTAGTGTACAGGACCCCAAAGCTAGGCCTCAAATACATACTCTGCAATGACTTGGACCCGAAACACTAGGTCTCATCTCCATACTCCCTAATGACATGACAACAAGTACTAGGCCACAACTCTATTCTCTTCAATGACCAGGACTCCAAACACTAGGCCTCAAATCCATACTCACAAAGACAGAGTCTCTGAACACTAGGCCTCTATTACACACTCTCCAAAGATCAGGACAATGGATTATAGGCCTCAAATCCGTACACTCCCATGACGGGACCCTAATCATTAGCCCTCAACTCTATACTCTCCAATAACTGGGACCCCAAACACCAGGCCTCAACTCCATACTCCCCAATGACATGATATCAAACACTAGGCTTCGACTCCATACCCTCCATTGACCGGGTTTCCAAAGACTAGGCCTCGAATTGATACACTGCAATGACCGAGTTCTCGGACTCCAGGCCTCAACTCCATACTCTCTAATGATCGGGACCACATAACTAGGCCTCGAATCCATACTCTCCACAGAGAGGATCATCAAACACTTGGCCTCTGTTCCACACTCTCCAAAGACTAAGACCACTTACAATAGGCCTCAACTCTCTACGCTCCCATGACCAGGACCCTAAGCACTAGGCCTCGACTGCATACTTTCCAATAAAATGGTCCCCAATCACTAGGCCTCGATTCCAAGCTCTCTAATGACTGGGATTCCAAACACTAGTCCTTGAAACCATACTCTCCAAAGACAGGGTCGCCAATACTTGATCTCTAGTCCACAATCTACAAAGTCCAGAACCACTGACAATAGGCCTCAATTCCACACGTTCCCATGATGGGACCCTAAACACTAGGCCTTGACTCCACACTCTCAAATGATCAAGAGCCTAAACACTGGGCTTCGATTCCATATTTTCCAATGATTGGGGTCCCAAACACCAGGTCTAAACTCCATACTTTTCATTGCCTGGGACCACAAGCACTAGGCCTTTACTTCATACTCTCCAAAGCCAGGGTCGCCGAACACTAAGCCTCTATATACCATGATCTCCAAAGACCAAGACCATGGACAATAGGCCTCAAACCCATACATTCCCATGACCAGGACCCTAAACGCTAGGCCTCAACTCCATACTCTCCAGTGACATGACACCAAACACGAGGCTTCAAGTCCATACCCTCTAATGACTGGAACTCCAAACACTAGGTCTCGAATCCATACTGTCCAGAGAAAGGATCACTGAACACTTGGCCTCTATTCCACACTCTACAAAGACCAGGACCATGAACAATAGGCCTCAACTCCATACACTCCTATGCCTGGGACCCTAAACACTTGGCCTTGACTCCACACTCTCCAGTGACTGGGACCCCAAACTCCAGGCCTCAACTTCATACTCTTGAATGACAGGATCTCCAATCACTAGACCTCGATTCCATACTCTCCAGTCACCGGGATCACAAACACTAGGCCTTGACGGCATAGTAGGCCCCTAGCACCAGGCACGAAGAATTCTGCAGATGCTGGAAATTCAAACAACGCACATCAAAGTTGCTGGTGAATGCAGCAGGCCAGGCAGCATCTCTAGGAAGAGGTACAGTTGACGTTTTGGGCCGAGACCCTTCGTCAGGACTAACTGAAGGAAGAGCTAGTAAGAGATTTGAAAGTGGGAGGGGGAGGGGGAGATCTGAAATGATAGGAGAAGACAGGAGGGGGAAGGATGAAGGCAAGAGCTGGACAGGTGATTGGCAAAAGGGATATGAGGGGATCATGGGACAGGAGGCTCAGGGAGAAGGAAAAGGGGGAGAGGGGGGAAACCCAAAGGATGGGCAAGGGGTATAGTCAGAGGGACAGAGGGAGAAAAAGGAGAGAGAGAAAAAGAATGTGTGTATAAAAACAAATAACGGATGGGGTACGAGGGGGAGGTGGGGTATTAGCGGAAGTTAGAGAAGTTAATGTTCATGCCATCAGGCGTTGTTCCTCCAACCTGAGTGTGGCTTCATCTTTACAGTAGAGGAGGCCGTGGATAGACATGTCAGAATGGGAATGGGATGTGGAATTAAAATGTGTGGCCACTGGGAGATCTTGCTTTCTCTGGCAGACAGAGCGTAGGTGTTCAGCAAAACGATCTCCCAGTCTGCGTCAGGTCTCGCCAATATATAGAAGGCCACATTGGGAGCACCGGACGCAGTATAGCAGGGGGACATGAAACACTAGGCCTTTACTCCACACTCTCCAGTGACTGGGATCTTGAATTTCAGGCCTCGGGTCCAAACTCTCCAATGACGGGGACCATAAACAGATGACCATTGTCTCCACTCTTACAAATGACCAGAAATCCAAAATCCAGTCCTCAGGTCCATACTTTCCAATGACTGGACCCCTAAATGCTTGGCCTCGGATCCAAACTCTCCAATGATCAGGACACCAAACATTAGGCCTCCACTCCATTCTCCCTAGTGATCATGACCTCGAACTCTAAGCCTCGTGTCCAAACTCTCCAATGAACGAGACCCCAAGAACTAGGCCTTGCCTCCATGCTAGACCTTGAATTCCAGGCCTTGACTCCATATTATCCAATGGTTAGGACCTCGAACTCCAGGCCTTGACTGCATACTCTCCAATGATCTCAGCCCAAACACTAGGCCTCTTCTTTATACTCTCCAATGATCTCAGCCCAAACACTAGGCCTCTTCTTTATACTCTCCAGTGATCTCAGCCCAAACACTAGGCCTCTTCTTACACTCTCCAATCATTGGGACTCAAAACACTCGGTCTCAACTGCATACACTCTAATGATCAGGACCTTAAGCACTATGCCTCGGATTCATACTCTTCAATCTCTGGGTTCCAAAACACTTGGCCTTATCTCCATATTATCCAATAATCGGGCCCCCAAACACTGGGCCTCAGCTCCATATTCTGTACTTGCCAGGACCCAGAACACTAGGCCTCAAATCCATACTCTCCAATGACAAGGACCTCAGACTCCGGGCCTCAAATCCATAATCACAATGAAATCCAATGAAGGAGAATCCAAACACTAGGCCTCGAATCCATACTCACAAAGTCAGGGTTCCCGAACACTAGATCTGTACTACACACTCTCCAGAAAACAGGACCACAGATAATAGGTGTCATATCCATACACTTCCATGACCAGGACCCTAAACACTAACCCTCAACTCCATACTCTCCAATGACTGGGACCAGAAACACTAGGCCTTGACTCCCTACTCTCTAATGATGGAACCCCACACTTTAGGCCTTATCTCCATGCTTTCCAATGACCTGAACCCTCATCGTCATACTCTCTAATGACCAAGACCCCTAAATCCAGGTCTTTAGTCCATGCTCTCCAATGACTGGGAAAATAAAAACTAGGCCTTGACTCCATACTAACCAATGATGGGTATCCCAAACTCCAGGCTTTGACTTTGTACTCTCCAATGATCAGGACACAAAAAACTAGGCCTCATCTCTATACTCTCCAATGGCTGTTACCCTAAGCACTAGGCCATACCCCCCAGTGACCTGGACAATTAGCACTGAGCCTTTACTGCATACTATCTAATGTCTAGGACCCAGAACATGAGTCCTTGACTCGATACTCTCTAATGACTGGGACCATGAACACTAGGCCTCCACTCTATACTCTCTATTGACCAGAACTCCAAACACTGGGCCTCAATTCCATACTCTCTAATGATCGAGACCCAGAACACGAGGCCTTGGAGCCATACTTTCCAATGACCAGGACCATAAGCAACTCCATACCCTCCAATTACCCGGATCCCAATCACTAGGCCTCGAATCCATACCCTCCAATGACAAGTCCCCAAACTCCTGGCCTCGACTTCATACTCTACAAAGACCAGGTCCCCGAACACTCGGCCTCAACTCCATATTCTCCAATAACTGGGAATCCAAACTCCAGGCCTCAACTCCACACTCTCCTACAACAAAGACCACTAAAACTGGGCCTCAACTCCATAGTCTTAAATGACCAAGATCCCAATCACTAGATCTTGACCCCTTTCTCCAGTGACAAGGACATCAAACACCTGGCCTCTAATGCCAGGCTGCCTGATGACTTGGAGCTCGAACACTAGGCCTTGAATGCCAGTCTTTCTGATGACTGGGACTCCAAGCTGTAGGCATAATTTATTAGACAAAGCAATCCACACTCGAGTTCATTGGGGCATTGGCAGCATACAGCACTGAACCAGGTCCTTTGGCCTGCACTGACCATCAAGCATAACTTGCACTAGACCCACACCAATCCCGTTTTATTCACCCTCATCTTCTCATCAACTTGCACCGGATTCTGTGATCAGCTAAACACTAGATGCAAATTTCTGGCAGTCAAATAAGCCAACAATCTGTACACCCTTTAGGATGTGGGAGGAAGCTGGAAACCCACACTCCTACAGCGAGAACGTGCACACTCCACACAGACAGAGGTCAGGCTTGAACCCGGGGCTCTGTAACAGTGAGGTGGCAGCTCCATACAGTGGAAACACCAGAGATTCTGCAGATGCTAGTGATCCTGAACAACACTCACAAAATGCTGTAGAAACTCAGCTAGCCAGGCAGATTATGGAGGGGAATAAAAAGCTGAAACCTTTCATCTGAACTGAAAAGCAAGCAGACCAAAGACCGGATAAGAAGGTGGGGGAGGGGAGGAATACAGGGTGCAGGTGATAGTGAAATAAGGTGAATGAAGGCGGGAGAGTGCGGAGGGATGAAGTCAGAAGCTAGGAGGTGAAAGGCCTGAGGAGGAAGGAATCTAATAGAAAAGGGCAGTGAGCTCTGGGGGAAAGGGAAGGAGGAGGAGAGCCAGAGGGAGGGGATGGGAAGGTGAGGAGAAGAGAAGGATAGTGAACCCTGGGGGAAAGGGAAGGAGGAGGGGAGCCAGAGGGAGGGGATGGGAAGGTGAGGAGAAGAGAAGGACAGTGAACCCTGGGGGAAAGGGAAGGAGGAGGGGAGCCAGAGGGAGGGGATGGGAAGGTGAGGAGGTGAAGTGCCTATTGCCTGCCAGCTTTACTGCTACACGTCCCTCTACTTTATTATACTGGATTGAGCCCTCTTGCTTCCAGTTCTCACAAAAGGTCTCAGACCAAACTGTAAACTGTTTGTTCCCTCCCGCTCCCCCCCCCCCCCCCGCCGCCCCCACGCACTGACCAGATGCAGCCCGGTCTGCTGAGTTCCTCTGACAGTTGCAGTTGTTGTGGTGGTGATGAAAATGAATATTACAGCCCAGGTGTACCAGCATTAACAGAATCGCAATCAGGTTTATTACCAGTGACACATGACATGAAATCTTCTGAGTTGTGGCAGCAGTATAATGCAAGACATAAAAAATTACTCTAAGATACAAATTAAACAAATCAGACAAAAGACAAATAGCAAGATTGTGTTCATGGATTCATGGAGTTTTCAGAAAGGTTAGAAGCTAATCTTAAAACTTTGAATTTGGGGTTTCAGACTCCTCCTCCCCCCACGAATGTAGTAATGTGGGTGTGGTCCCTCATTGATTCAATCACGTTTCTTGTATTTACTGTGAATACCCGCAAGAAAATGAATCTCAGGGTTGTATGTAGTGACATATATGCACTTGGATAATAAATTTACTGAGAACTTTGAAGAGGGAATGAAGTTTAAAGAGGGGTCACAGAATCTGACTGCTTCATCTCTGCCTAGGCTGCAAAGGTTTTTTCTAATTTCCATAAAAAACAGGTGGGTGATGTGGTGGGAAGTGCCTATTTTGTTGTTGAGATGTGTGTCTATGGTGTGGCTTTTATACATTATCTAATGCCAGTCATGTTGAGATGGAATAGAGTCTCTTTTCCTTGAGCTGCTTCAAGCTGCATTGTGAGCACAGTATACCTCCAGAGAGGCAATATGTTCTCAACATTACCCCAACTGTCAATCAGCAATTCAGGCAGCATAGGACCCTCTCCAAAGCATCTGGAAGCTACTTAGAGAGGACAATCCTGCGAGATGTTCTTGTGAGGCTCCGTGGGTTGGACCTTAAACTAGGAAGTGGTTGATCACCTTGATGGGATTGAACACCTCCTTCAACAGCTGTTGAAAATTGGTGGAGTGGTTGTGTGTAGAGTTCACAGCTGTAGGAATAAAAGAGGTGTAATATTAGGTGACTTTAAACTCCTTAATATTGACTGGGACTGCCATAGTGCTAAGGACTTAGGTGGGGCAGAATTTATTAAGTGTAGTCAGTAACGTTATTTGAAGCAATATGTGTTGACCCTACTAAAGAAAGGGTTATACTCAAACTCTTCTTCAGAAATCCAGCTTGGTAAGTGGCTGTTCTCTCAGTGGGAGCCACCTTGAGACCAGTAACTATAATTCTATTAGTTTTAAAATAGTAATGAAACAAAAGTAGGTCAGGTCCTCAAGTTAAAATTGGAGTTGGGGCTATACTCTTACATCTGAAGATGTTAGACAAGAACTTGCAAAGGTTGAATGGAAAAAAATCTTTTTGCAGGTACAGGGATGCTTTTAAAAGTGAGATTAGTAGAGATTAGGTCAAGTATGTTTCTGTTAGAGTGATGGGGAAAGCTGGCAGGAATAGGGTACCCTGGTTAATAAGAGAAATTCAGTGTCTCTCTTCGGAAAAAAAAAATTAGGAATTATTTAAGGCAAAGGCAGCTGAGAGCAAGTGTATCCTTTAGGAATATAAAGGCCATACAATTACACAACAGGAAATCAGGAATCAAACAAAGGATACGAGATAGCTCTGGCAGATAAGAGCAGATTAGATAGAATCCTAGGAGATTCAATATGTATGTTAAGAACAAAAGGGTGACTAGGAAGAGAGGGGGGTCCCTTGAATCACAGGATCCTGTCCAGGTGTATCATAGAACAACATGGGAATCAATGGCAGAAATTACAGGGCCCTGGTAAAGACTTTTTATCTTCCTTCCTCATGGGTGAGGTACCAAAAGATTTATCCGTTTATTTTAGAAGATCTGCAAGAACAAGCCAGGGAAGTATAGGCCAACAAAAGTCATTGGTGGGAAGGTTACTGGAGGGGATTCTGAGAGACAGGATCTATCTATATCTGAAAAGGCAAGGACTGACTTGGGGTAGTAACATGGCTTTGTGTATGGCAAATCGTATCTCCCATGTTTGACTGAGATTTTTGAAGAGGTCATCCAGGTGGTTGGTGAGGGTAGGACAGTAGACATTCTCTGATGGACAAAAGCAAGAGCTTTGACAAGGTCCTGCATGGTAGGCTGGTGCAGAAGGTTGGAGCACAAGAGAACCAAATTGAGCTTGACAACTGAATAGAAAATTGGCTTGATCGAAGGAGTCATAGATTGGTAGTGGGTAGTTGTTTATTTCTGATTGGAGGCCTATGAGTAGTGATGTGTTACAGGCAACATTGCTGGGTCCTTTATTGATTATCGTCGTAAATAACTATTCTTAAAATTTGGATGAGAATATCGGTGAAGTTGAGGTAAATGGAGTTGAGTTTATTTTCATATGCTCAAATACATACAGGTGTAATGAAAAACCTCTTTGCGGTAGCATCACAGACACATAACATCATCACAAAAAGCATATAGATTAAAATTAATTAGTCATAATTTTACAAGAAAAAATAATTATTAGAACAACAGTTGCCATTGTAGTGGAAGGTGGTGGGAGTGGTGACAATGTTGCTGAACAGTTGTGGTGATGAGAATTTTACAGGCTGGTTCAAGAACTGATTGAAAGGAACTAGCTGTTCATGAGGCAACATACACAAAATGCTGGAGGGCCAGGCACCATCTATGGAAAGGAATAAACATTTGACATTTTGGACCTGATGAAGGGTCTCGACCCGAAACGTTGAGTATGTATTCCTTTCCTTAGGTGTTGCCTGTTCTGCTGAGTTCCTCCAGCATTTTGTTTGTGTTGTCTTGGATCTCCAGCTTCTGCAGATTTTCTTGTAACTGATCTTGAAGCTGCTGGTGTAGGACTTCAGCCTCTGTATCTCCTGGCTGATGGTACAATAGTTGTGAAAAGATGGCATGGTGTGGATGGCGGGGATCTGTGATGATATGATGGATGGCGGGGATCTGTGATGATATGACTGATGGCGGGGATCTGTGATGATACGACTGATGGCGGGGATCTGTGATGATATGACTGATGGTGGGGATTTGTGATCATACGACTGATGGCGGGGATCTGTGATGATACGATTGATGGCGGGGATTTGTGATGATACGACTGATGGCGGGGATCTGTGATGATACGACTGATGGTGGGGATTTGTGATCATACGACTGATGGCGGGGATCTGTGATGATACGACTGATGGCGGAGATCTGTGATGATATGACTGATGGTGGGGATTTGTGATCATACGACTGATGGCAGGGATCTGTGATGATACGACTGATGGCGGGGATCTGTGATGATACGACTGATGGTGGGGATCTGTGATGATACGATTGATGGCGGGGATCTGTGATGATACGACTGATGGCGGGGATATGTGATGATATGATGGATGGCGGGGACCTGTGATGATACGACTGATGGTGGGGATTTCTGATAATACGACTGATGGCGGGGATTTGTGATGATACGACTGATGGCGGGGATCTGTGATGATATGACTGATGGTGGGGATTTGTGATCATACGACTGATGGCGGGGATCTGTGATGATACGATTGATGGCGGGGATTTGTGATGATACGACTGATGGCGGGGATCTGTGATGATACGACTGATGGTGGGGATTTGTGATCATACGACTGATGGCGGGGATCTGTGATGATACGACTGATGGCGGAGATCTGTGATGATATGACTGATGGTGGGGATTTGTGATCATACGACTGATGGCAGGGATCTGTGATGATACGACTGATGGCGGGGATCTGTGATGATACGACTGATGGTGGGGATCTGTGATGATACGATTGATGGCGGGGATCTGTGATGATACGACTGATGGCGGGGATATGTGATGATATGATGGATGGTGGGGATCTGTTATGATACGACTGATGGTGTGGAGGGTTGAGCTTGTGATGTACTGAGCTGAGTCCACAACTCCCTACAGCTTCCTACATCCTTGTCCATTCAGATTGCTGTATCTATGACTATGATACATCCAGTCAAGCTACTTTCAGTAGTACACGTACAGAAGTTTATTGGTGTTCATTGATAAACCAAATCTCCTCAACTTTCTAAGGAAGTAAAGATGTTGACACTCTTTCCTTAGGATTGCATTTATGTGCTGGGCCCAAGAAGGGTCATCGATATGTTAACATCCAGGAATTTAAACTACTAACTTCCTCCACAGTCAGTCTCCCAATGTAGACTAGCATATGTTCACCCTCTTCCCCTTCCTAAAGTCAATGTACCTGTCAATGGACTTCCCAACATTCCATACCTTTCAGTGCAAATGCATCAATTCCAGACAAATGGAGTACCTGGACAGCAAGTCCTTGCTTCTGCATAGAGGCAGAAAATTGCTGCCTCATCTACACAAGAAATACAGTGAACACTGCCGGCTTCACTTTGCCCTTTAACACTGAGCCCTAGGCACAATGGTGTGTGACATGGAACAGAAGCTGAAGGCGATTGTCCTTAGGATCTGCGGGTATCTGCGAAATAGGTGACAGAGAGTGTTTGAACATGGTACCCTCGTTAGCAGTTATAACACCAAGTTCATTTACCTGCTACACAAGCAGTGGTTATTGCGACCACATTTATTTTGTGTGAAATGTTGAACCTTGAATTAGTAATGAGCAGATCCAAACACTTAATTAGATTCTTTTCCCCAGAGAAGTTAATTAGAGTAATTAGAAGAGATTTATGAATTTCTTATTCATCCTGAATTTCAACTAATTAAAAGAACACCTTAATATAGTAGTTTCCTGAGCGCACACGGCTATTGTGAGATTTCTAATATGTCTCAGCTGAAGGTAGCCATCCTTGTCTCTGTAAAACAAGGATGGCTACCTTCCTTGTTGTCAGAGTAAAACAAACAAAACTGATGCAATTTCCTTAAGTTTACATTCTTTCACCAGAAGAGCCTTGCAAGGCACATTGTACAGTATTAGCAGGCAGAACAAAGCCCTTGGTTGAAGCAGAGGTTGTTGGAAGGAAGCGTTAAGTAGAACGATGCAGAAGGAAACTATTTCACCAGTGTGTCTGATCCGACCAATTGACCTGTTCCAATCCTTGCAGTTCCTTCCTTTTTGAAGGCATCAATTCTGTTTGAATGTTTACACTAAAACTGGTGTAGCTGTTCTTTCACAACATGCTTGGTAAACAAAGTTACTGTACAACTCTTTTCTGCTTCGTCAATCACATTGAATCTGTATACTCCTTCACCTGGTGAATACTGCCTTCTAATTCCCTGCAACATTTCATTGTGGAACTTAGTCAAATCCCTGTTGAGCTGAATGCTCCTGACAATCTTGTTTATTTCAGATTTCCAGCATTCCCTGAGTTCTGTTGCTCATTGTTCCAGCATTGTACCTTTTTCCACTCTAACAGCCCTCTGTCATCTTTGGTTTGTGCCTTCTGCAGACAGATCAGCGCTGTTAATACACTTCTATTTCCCTACCTTAGACAGCACCAAAAGCCACTGTGATTGCAGGCATTGTCTCTGATCTCTCTCTAACTCCCCTTTCTGCAATTTACACACACTTCTCTGATGAAGAGTATTCAGCACTAACTCTTCTCTCTCCACAGATGCTGCTGAGCTAGTGGAGTGTGCCTAACATGTTTTGCTTTACTCCTTTAATAACTGGCCCCAGACCAAGGATAACAAGAAAGCTCTGCTGGAGGAACACAAGAACACACAGTAGGAGGATTAAACTTGACCTGACATTTCCAAGGATAACAAGTTAAGTTTTAGCTAGTGTCTTCACCCTTAGTGGCTTGTGGAAAACTCTTCTCCCCTCTCTCCATGTCCCTCAAAACTTTCCTGAAGCCTGGAGTACAGCATTAACATTGGACTGTTTTGCCTCTGGAGGTTTCATCCTTCTGTGCACCACGCCACTGGCTCCATTGACTCTTAACAAATAGCACAGAGGAAAAGATTCACATATGGGCTCAAAAATTTCCCTAAAGAAATGTAACATACTGCCCAACCTCTGAGGATCCCTAACCCATTTGCACTCTGAGTGGAGTGAGAACATTCAGGATGGTATTATGAACTTCAGTCTTATGCACCAGGAGCACGCGGAAGCCCTGAATAAGGAATGCAGCTTCTCACAAGAAAGCCGCCTTTGTAAAAATTGCTTCCTGCCCCATCTCTAGACAGGTCTGTTGTTCCCACTTTGGCCTCATCTGCTACCTACAAAACCAAAGGGGAAGCAAGTTGTCTGCAATCCCAAGGACTGGCAAAGATAAAGGGATAAAATTATCTCATACTTCAGTTCACTTCATTCTGTCACATTGGGTCATCTTTAAGCTTTGTTAGTGGATTAATATTTCAGGAACACAAATTCAAACCCACTGTAGTAGTTTGTAGTCAGCTGAAAACAGTCTGCTAAATCAGAAAATCTTCCACCCTGTGCATCAATGACTTAGATAATAGAAGAAAGAAATGGACCATATTCAGGCTTGCAGAGCAAACTATGTTAGGAGACACAGTGAGGGTGTGGAGGTAGGAGAAGGGTGTCACAAATTGGAAAACTAAGATTAATGAAGCTATTGCATCAAACAATATGGAGACTGGTCCTTCATCTTCCTGAGCCCATTGCAACCTCCATTTACGCTAATCCCGCTGTACACCAATCCTATTTTATTCTCCCCACACTCCCATCAGCCCTACCCATATTCTACCTGTCACCTACACATTTGGAGCCATTTGCAACAGCCAATTAACTCCCAGAGAGTGGCAACACAACTAAATAGAGTGGAGAAGAAAATATACGACAGGCTTGCCTTCATTGCTATGACTATCGAGTAGGCGTCAAGAAGCAATGCTGAAGCTGTATAAAACTTTGGTTAAGCCAAATTTGCAATATTGTACACGTCTGGTCATTCAATAACAGGAAGGATGTGGATCTTTAGAGGAGGTGCAGAAGAGGTTCACCAAGATGCTGCCTGGATTAGAGGGCAAGTGCTATATGAAGAAGTTGGACAAACTTGGGTTGTTTCTCTGGATGCAGAAAATAGAGGCATATGGATCATGACTATACTGCAAAGATTTAGTTTAATTTGGTGTTAGTGTTCAGTGCAGAAATCATGGGCTGAAGAGTCTTTTCTATGCAAACTATCAACCTCCGGAACAAAGATGGAGCACTTGTGGGAGACCCATAAAGTCATAAAAAGCATATGCAAGTTTCACACATGTATGAACCCCTCAGGCTG
The DNA here is from genome assembly GCF_030028105.1 of Mobula birostris. NCBI lineage: Eukaryota > Metazoa > Chordata > Chondrichthyes > Myliobatiformes > Myliobatidae > Mobula > Mobula birostris. The sequence goes on from NW_027275721.1 coordinate 651,002, forward strand.
CTGCTGGTTTGAGGGTGAGTTGAGTGTGGAAAAATGTTACCTCATCCACTTTGGATCCATTAAGGCCAAATTTAAATATTTTCTCAATGACGATTGCTAAGAGGTGCCAAGGTACAGATTTACCTACCCATGTGCAGAGGCTAGCAAAAAAAAATAGTGAAACAGTCAGGATTGACAGGGAAAGACAGGGATGTGAATTTCAGCAATGGGTGATTAAAGTCGAGGTGCGGATAGGTAGAAGTGGGCACTGAGATGATCAGGTTGCATAATCATGGCCTAAGATCCCTTGATGTTAGAAGGTAGAGATATGATCAGTATTCTAAGATAATTAAAGTATTCCAAAGCACATGGATATCTAAAAGCTGCAAGTGCTGATTATCTGAAATTAAAGTAGCAAATTTTAGAAACACTTAACAGGTCAGGCAGCATCTATGGAGAAGGAAATAATTAACTTTTCAGTCTGGAAAGTTCTGTCAAAGAGAAGGTGGGTTTGTTTTCAGCAGCAGATTCTAGCTAGGTGTTTCCAACGTTTTCTGCTTCCATTCGTTAATTTAGCGAGGCCAATGCAGTGAAACTACTTTTCCATTTGGGAGTCCAAATGAAGAGATATTTGCTCAGTTTAGCTCAGGACCAGGCAAGAGTGAAGGCCAGGTGCCCACACGAGCATGGATGATCGTGGAAGTCTGGGCTGTGCTCTACTCCACCATCCACCTTCAATAAGCATGGATTCTGACACTGATCAAATCTATCCAAAGGCTGGTAATGAACTAACCCCCTTTTCATATCACTTTTCAAGAATAGGAGGTACAACAGCAGCTCTTATACCCTTTCCCTTTCCATCAGTCAGACAGCTGAAAACATTGATGCAGCGATTCACCTGAACTTCTCCCAGCTTACTGCATTCCAGTCGGTGCTCACAGTGCAGTGTCCTCTATACTACAGGAGCCAGGCATAGACCTACAGGGGTTTGGCTAACCATGCACATCTCCCCCCCCCCTCTCTCTCTCTCTCTCTCCTCTCTCTCTCTCTCTCTCTCTCTCTCTCTCTCTCTCTCTCCTCTCTCTCTCCTCTCTCTCTCTCTCTTTCCCCTCTCTCTCTTTCCCCTCTCTCTCATCCCCTCCTCCCCCTCTCTCTCCCTCTCTTTCCCTCTCTCCTTCTCTCTCCCTTGCTCTCCCCTTTCTGTTCTCCTCCTCCGCCCCCCTTGTCACTCTCCTACCCTTTCTCTCTCCCCCTCTCTCTCCTTTTCTCTCTCTCACTCTCCCCTCTCTTTCTTTCCTCCCCCTCCTCTACTCTCTCTCCCTCTTCTCTCGTTTCCTGCCTCTCTCTACCCCCTCTCTCTCTCCCCACCTCTCTCTTTACCCTCCGTCTCTCTCCCTTCTTGCCTGTCTGAAGTAACTGCCACTGGAATCTGCTACATTACAGGCATTCTCTCTGTTCTCTTCACCACTCCCCCTCTCTGCAACTTAAGACATGCATGTTGGTGCACTTTTCTGATAAAGGGTCTTTGATCTTAAATTCCACCCTGTTTCTTTCCTGCCTGATCTGCCGAAACTTCTGAGCATTTGCAGTGTTAATGATTTTGGTTTGTATTTCTAGCACTGCTCGTTTTCTGCTCAAAGATTGATGCATATTCACTTTCTGAGGCCATTGCTGATATGGAGCGATGGTGTGGGGATGATAGCATACACGATCACCTCCCTGGTGACACAGTGGCTTGCTGTGGCTACCTCGAAGCCGGCCATTCTGCTCACTGCTGATTGTGCAGAGGTCACTTGCATCAGTCCTACACAGCAGTAGTGTTTACCCAGACACGAACACAAAGGGAATGGAGGTACCTGATATTCTGCAGTCAAACAGGATTAGATTCATTTGTTATCAGAATTGTCACAGACACCACAAGCCAAATGGCCTGTTCCTGTGCTGGACTGCCGGGCGCTCCATGTTCCATGCCCGTCAGCTCCCTTCGGGTTCCACCACTAGGGACAATTAACCGGCATGTCTTTGGCATGTGGGAGAAAACCAGAGCACCCAGGGAAAGGCCACGATGTCACAGGGAAAATGTGCAAACTCCATGCAGACATCATCCGAGGTCAGATGGAACCCAGGTCATGGTGAAATTGGTTGGGTCTTAAATGAGTTGTGACGGTTTTCCTTAAACGTAACACACCTCTGTTGTTTTGATTTGGAACACCTATGACTGGACCTTTGAGGCAAGACACTTGAGGGGGTTTATTCCCATCCTACATTCTGCGATGAGCATGCTGCTGTCAAAAGGAGAGGAATTGTTTTGGGAATAGTTTTAGGAAAGTGTTCCAAAATTTGACAAATAGCATAATGATATTACACTGCCAACAACTCAGGTTCAGTTCTGCTGCTGTTTGTAAGGAGTTTGTACGTTTCCTCTGGGGGCTCTTGGTTTCCTCCCTCGTTCCTAAGACAAACAGGTTAGTAGGTTAATGGGTCACATGGGTCTGATTGGGTGAGGTGGGCATGCAAGACTAAAAGGGCCAGCTACCATGACATATCTCTAAAATCAAATAAAAATCAGACATTGAGATGAGTGAGAGAGATTGGTAATTAGTAATGTTGAGAGGAATGAGAGAGTGGTGTAGAACAATTGAGATTGAATACTTTGAAGGCAGTTTTAAACAGCTGAAGATATAAAACAAAGTGGGCATAATTTCAAATGTCAGTCCTTGTGACCATCTGGTAGGGAAGTCGACAGTCCGTGTTCAGATACTCCAGTCATACTGAATAGCCACGACAATGCATTCATTAGCCATCAGCTATGGAAGTACATTAAAGGACCTCTGCTATGCATATGAGCCGTTCAACAGCAAACCTCTGTGCAAATGTGGATTTTAATAAGAACAATCATGGTATATCTTCTGAAAATTCCCTTGCTGCATAGTGCTTTATAAAGGTCACTTATGACAAAGAGAATCATTATAACAAGATTAATTATGCTAATAAGAGATCTTGTATCCTTTACTATGTTTTCCTAAGGATATGACTTAAATATCAGGTAATTAATCTGGAATTCTGGGTGGAGAAACTAACTCCTTCCTCAGATGATTGTTTTAAATTTACATAGCATTTAAAGCCTGAAAATAGGTTGGATGAATCCAGACGTTCTATACCAGTATTTCTCACCTTCTTAACTTCCTTTCCACCACGTTTCACTTGAAACTCTCAATGTAACTGTGCAGTGTTTAAATCTGTCATCTTCATTTTCATAATTGGCCCCTGTCCCGCCCTGTGGCAACATCTCTCCCAGGCTGCATTCCCACTGGGATAGCAATTCCAACAAACGTGAATGCAAGACGCTGCGGAGAGTGACAGACACAACCCAGTCCAGCGTGGACACATCCCTTCCCAACACTGAAATCATCTACCGGAGCCACTGACTCGAGAATCTGTCTTCAAGGTTTCCACCGTCAGGCCATTGCCCCTACCTGCTGCTACAGCTGGGTAGGAGCTACTGAAGCCTGAAATCTCACAGCACCACATTCAGGAACATCTGCATTCCCACAGTCACAAGATTCCTAAACAGAACTGCATGACCCTAATCACTCCTCAGCAACCGGACACCACAGGCTGAACCCTGTACTGTCGTTCACATGTCTCCGTATGTGTTATTTTGCACCAGTCTCTTACATTGCAGTTATTTTATTCACCATTTTGCACCATTCATGTATAATTTATTTATAACTTGTGTTCTGTGTGTTAGTGTCTGAATTTATAGGCTGGTGATTTTTCTGCAAGTAAGATTGTCATTGTATCTGTGCTTTGCATTTGCCGTACATGAGCCTTGGCAACAAACGTGACTTGATGTGACTCTGTTTATGAATAAAGACTGACTTGATGTGACTCTCTCTTTCTATGGGTGTGGACGGACCTAATGTGGCTCCCTTTCTATGGATACAGACTGAACTGATGTGACCCTTTCTCGATGGGTGCAGACTGACCTGATGTGATTCTCTGTGTATGGATGCAGACTGAACTCATGCAACTCTCTCTCTCTATGGGTGCAGGCTAAACTGATGTGAGCCTCCCTTGATGGGTGTAGACTGACCTCACATGACTCTCTCCCAATGGGTGCAGACTGAGCCTATGCAACACCCTAACTCTATGGGTTCTGACCAACCCGATGTGACGCTCTTTCTATGGGTGCAGTTTGACCTGATGTGATTCTCTCTCTAGGGTTGCAGTCTGCCCTGATGTGACTCTCTCTCTCTGTTGTTGTGTAAAGGCTAACATGATGTGATTCTCTCTCTCTTTTTGGGTGCTGTCTGACCTTATATGACTGTCTCTCTATGGTGGCAAATTGACCTGATGTGACTCACACTCTCTCTCTCTCTCTCGGTGCAGTTTGACCAAATTAGACACTCCCTATGGGTGCAGTCTGAACTAATGTGACTCTCTGTGTATAGGTGCAGAATAACCAGATGTGACTCGCTTTCTCTATGGGTGTAGACTGACTGTGTGTGTGTGTGTCTCTCTCTCTCTCTCTCTCTCTCTCTCTCTCGATCCAGTTTGACTCTATTCCTATGGGTGCAGACTCTCCTGATGTGACACTCTCTTTGTGGGTGCAGCAGACTGAGCTGATGTGATTTTCTCACTCTCTCTATGGGTGTTCCCTAAACATGTGTGTGTGTGTGTCTGACTCTCTCTGTCTATGGGTGCAGACTGACCTGATGTGACTTTCTCTCCATGGGTGCAGATTACCTGATGTGACTCTCTCTCTCTCTCTGCAGATGTAGACTGACATGATGTGACTCTCTCTCACACTCTCGATGGATGCAGTCTGACTTGATTTAACTCTCTCCCTGTGGATGCAGACTGACCTGATGTGACGCTCGCGCTCTCTCTGTCTCTCTCTCTCTCTCTCTCTATGGGTGCAGTCTGACCTGAAGTGACTCTCTCTATGGGTGCAGTCTGACCTGAAGTGACTCCCTCTATGGGTGCAGCCTGACCCGATGTGACTCTTGTCCTAAGGGTGCAGCAGATTCACATGATATATATCTCTCTCCCTCTCTCCCTCCCGCTCCCTCCCTGTCACATGGGGGCATTGGGAATGGACCCAAATGCAAGACACAGACACTGAAGTACAAAGAACAGAACTTGACTAGAGTAGGGACGTGACAGGATACAGACAAGGAGCAGGGACAAGAATACAGACTAGGGCTTGGACCCCAAGCCAGAGATTGGACAAGGACCCAGAACCTGGGTCTTGCCTTGGGCTCGGGCCCCAGAACCAGGCAAGGACATGACATGATCGCAGGACTGGAGGCTGGGGTCTTGAGGCTTGAGGCTTGAGCTTGGAGACAGGCTTGGGGTCTTGAGGCTTGAGGCTCGAGCCTGGAGACAGGCTTGGGGTCTTGAGGCTTCAGGCTTGAGCTTGGAGACAGACTTGGGGTCTTGAGGTTTGAGGCTTGAGGCTCAAGCTTGGAGACAGGCTTGGGGTCTTGAGGCTTGAGGCTCGAGCTTGGAGACAGACTTGGGGTCTTGAGGCTTGAGGCTCGAGCCTGGAGACAGGCTTGGGGTCTTGAGGCTTGAGGCTCGAGCCTGGAGACAGGCTTGGGGTCTTGAGGCTTGAGGCTTGAGTTTGGAGACAGGCTGGGGTCTTGGTCTTAAGGCCTGAGCTTGGAGACAGGCTTGGGGTCTTGAGGTTTGAGGCTTGAGGCTCGAGCTTGGAGACAGGCTTGGGGTCTTGAGGCTTGAGGCTCGAGCCTGGAGACAGGCTTGGGGTCTTGAGGCTTGAGGCTCGAGCTTGGAGGCAGGCTTGGGGTCTTGAGGCTTGGGGCTTGAACTTGGAGACAGTCTTGAGGTCTTGGTCTTGAGGCTTGAGCTTGGAGACAGGCTTGGAGTCTTGAGGCTTGAGGCTCGAGCTTGGAGACAGCCTCGGGTCTTGGTCTTGAAGCTCGAGTTTGGAGACAGCCTGGGGTCTTGGTCTTGAGGCTCGAGCTTGGAGACAGCCTGGAGTCTTGGTCTTGAGGCTCGAGCTTGGAGACAGGCTTGGGGTCTTGGTCTTGAGGTCTGCCGGCTGGGGTCTTCATCTTGAGGCCTGCCGGCTGGGGTCTTCATCTTGAGGCCTGCAGGCTGGGGTATGGTCTCCGAGCCAGAGACTGGGCAAGGACCCAGAACCTGGGACTTGACTCAGGCTTGGACTCCAGAACTAGGTGTGGACAGGAGGAGGCTACTGGTCTGGACATGGCATGAGTGTGCAACTCCTGGGTAGGGTGAAACACGAGGACAGGTAAAGGCACATGGACAGGACTCGGATAGGTCTGGACTAGGCACGGACTGGACGAGGGTCTTCAGGAGAACGGAGCCTTGGACTAGAAGAGACAGGAGCGCAGAACACAGAGCCGGGACCCCTCCTTGGAAACAGGACGTAGGGCCGGGACTCAAACACATAACTCAGAGTCAGGACCCCTCTTTGGGAACAGGACGTAGGGCCAGGACTCATATACAGAACATCAAACATGAAGAGACAGATCCCAATACAAGGTGGCGGCAAACGGCCAGACCCACCTAGTGAAGGTGTGGACACAGAGACAGATTTAACACTAGGTAGCAGCAAACGGCCAGACCCACCTAGTGAAGGTGTGGACACAGAGACAGATTTAACACTAGGTAGCAGCAAACGGCCAGACCTACCTAGTGAAGGCGTAGACACAGAGAGATAATTCCACACAACGAAAGACAGTTCCTTATCTTGACCTAACAAGGCTCCAGTCTTGCTCTGGCAATAAGACTTCAGCGATACAGGCGGCGTATCCAGGCTAGGTGAGCAAGCAGAGAGTCAGGCAAGGTATCCAGGCAGAGAGTCAGGCAAGGGAGGAAAAAGCAGGGAGGGGAACAGGACAGTCCAGCAGGGAATCCCTGGTTTGCAGAGGTATTTATGTCTCAGCCCCAAAACGAGAAACATGCCCACAACAGAAACCGGGGAAAACCAGAAACCCTGGAACAAGGAACCATGGACCGGACTGTGAACCGGAACACAGACTTCATGGACTGGACTATGACACTCCCTCTCTCTATCTCTCTCTCTCTTGCCAGACTGACTTCAAGTGACGCTTTGTCTGTGGGTGCTGATTGACCTGATGTCACTCAGTCTCTCAGTCTTTGGGTGTTGGCTAACACTTTGTGTGTGTCTTTCTCTCTCTATGGGTGTAGACTGACCTGATGTGACTCTCTCTGTTTTTGGGTGCAGGCTGATATGATGTGACTCTTTCCCTCTATGGGGGCAGACTGACCTGATATGACATTCTGTCTATGGGTGCAGCAGACTGACCTGATGTTAAACTCTCTCTCTGTCTATGGATATAGCAGACTGACCTGATATGATTCTCTCTCTATGGGTGCAGACTGACCTGATGTGACTCTCTGTCTATGGGTGCAGATGGATTCCATGTGACTCTCTATTTATGGGTGCAGACTGACCTGATGACCATTTCCAAGTTTTTCAGCATTAATTTCAGGATGGAACCAAAGTGTTGGAGACACCTTCCGACTGGCATTAATTCACTTTTATGTTAAAATCTGCCCAAATTGGTCCAATTTCAAGGCTTTAGCTTATTTCACTGCCCTTCTTTCAAACACTGTAGAATAGGTGAGCTCCTTCTACATGCTGCAAGTGTATAATTCCATGGTTAACTTGTTTTGCTTTAGAGATGTATCCCCTGGCTCTATTGAATCATGTTGATTCTTGCATTGACAATTCAAAAACTGTATGAAACGGCCTCCCAGAGGCATAACTGGGGAAAATGGGCACTAATTTTTTAAATGCCAGTGTGGGTTCACAAAATACCGTGAGCATTATTATTAGATATGGTGGAAACGATCACATTCATTTTCAGCCAATAACCTACTCATTCTTCCTACAGAATTTTATCCAATTTTGTTAACTGCCACAGGAAAGTTGTTGTCTTGGATTTGTAGCTTTACTTTAATAAAAATGAGAAAGATTTGATTGATATTCATCCCAAACCTTAAATTTGGTTCAAATATTCTGTGACCCCACCAGGTAAGAATGCTTATTTCAATAATTATTCCTATTTAAAGCTTTAGTAGCTGATAGCTTTATAGCTTTACATCAATATGATATCTACAAGGAAATAAACCAGGGGATACATTTCTGAAATAAAACAAGTTAGCCGTGGAATTATAGACTTGTAACATGTAGAAGGAGCTCACCTTTTCTACAGTGTTTGAAAGAAAGTCGGTGAAATAAACTTCAGCATTGAAATTGGACCAAAGTAGATTAGGCCCAGTCGTCCAATGACTAATAGAATGATTTTCTGGGGAAGTAAAAAAAAAACATAGAAACATAGAAAATAGGTGCAGGAGTAGGCCATTTGGCCCTTTGAGCCTGCACCGCCATTCAGTATGATCATGGCTGATCATCCAACTCAGAACCCTGTACCAGCCTTCTCTCCATACCCCCTTATCCCTTTAGCCACAAGGGCCATATCTAACTCCCTCTTAAATATAGCCAATGAACTGGTCTCAACTATTTCCTGTGGCAGAGAATTCCACAAATTCACCACTCTCTGTGTGAAGAAGTTTTTCCTAATCTCAGTCCTAAAAACTTCCCCTTTATCCTCAAAGTGTGACCCCTCGTTCTGGACCTCCCCAACATCGGGAACAATTTTCCTGCATCTAGTCTGTCCAATCCCTTTAGGATTTTATACATTTCAATAAGATACCCCCTCAATCTTCTAAATTCCAAAGAGTATAAGCCTAGTCGATCCAGTCTTTCCTCATATGAAAGTCCTGCCATCCCAGGAATCAATCTGGTGAACCTTCTTTGTACTCCCTCTATGGCAAGAATGTCTTTCCTCAGATTCAGGGACCAAAACTGCACACAATAACCATTCAGGTCACGTTGCACTTACAGAAGATTATAAATTAAACCCAATATTAGAAATTAGTTTTAACTAGGTCTTTGAAAACTAAACTTAAACTAGTTCTACCTTTTTTTCTTAAATGGTAAAATGTAATAATTAAAGATCCTTGGTTTGCACGAACAACTAGTTTTATTGAAAGCATAACAATTAGAACAAGTCCTTCAGTAGGACTCCAGTTGAATTTCCATAAATGTGAAGTTTGTAAGGACTTAACTGAGGATATACTTACCTTTTCTCAGTCAAGGAAAATGAAACTTTCTGGTTCAGCTGAGTGATAATTCATATCACTGAAACAATGGATCACAAGTGCAAAAGATAAGGCTTATCCTGCAGGAGGAAAATGTTTGATAGATACATCGGCCTCCACCTAAAACATTTATTCCCTCTTGCCCGTGGAACAGGCATGGCTGCAGTACGTAGTGTCTGCATGATACGTCACAACAAAGCTTTCTCCATCACTCTCCAAGCCTCCTGCAGCCATTATGAAGTACAAAAGTTGAAAGCACATGGAAGCCCCCAACTTTGCCTCCCAAGTTCCCTGTTTTTCCACACAACATCCTGCCTGGTCCTTCAATGTCAACATAGAACAGCCCAGCACTATATCAGGTTCTTCAGCCCATGAACTAGTGTGGAACTAATTAAGCATGTCCCTTCTGCCCCTGGAACTTCTCATGTCTCTATTCATGTGCCCATGAGCCTCTTAAACACCTCTTTCATTTCTGCCCCCACCGTGACCCTGGCAGCACATTCAATTAACCAACACTCTGTAAAACAAAAACTTACCACACATATCTCCTTTGAACATTCTGCCATATCCCCCTTCCTCACTTTCAGTAGTTGCAAGAAAAGATGTAGTTAAATTTTCACAGTTCTAACTCAGTGCCCTGACTGATATGCCCAACCCCATCTTCACCAGCCTTTATACATGGGATGTTACTTTCAGCAAATTATGCACTTGCACTCCTCAGACCCCATTCCATAACACTCCCCAAGGCTCGACCATACACTGCCATTACTGTCCATTTACATGTCATCTCCCAAAGCACAACACCTCAAACTCGGCTGACATAAATTCCATCTGCTAGTTCTCCACTCGTACCTGCAATTGATCTCTATACTACTGGATCTTTTGGCACTGTCCTACTCACTGCAATCAGTGTGCAAACTGACTTTCTTCTTTACCAGAATGCACATGCTACAAGTGAAATTTTATGCACAAACATACCCCCAGAACTTCCAGCTAGGATAAGTCCCATATTTTTCCCAAACGTGTTTTTATCTCTGTCTTAAACACAAAGCATTTTCATTTGAAATACAGAACTGGAAACATTCATCCAGCTCGCTTCATGTTGCTGGATAAAAATGAGGAACTCCCTGCCTAATGAGACCTTGGCAGCCCCTTCACTCTGAGGGCTTGGCTGGTTTCAGAGGTGGTCCCATCATCTCCTTCTGCAGAACATCTGGAGATTTGCACTCCCTGGATGCCCACAGGAGTGATTGCAGAAGAAATATTAAGGAAGTTTAACATTAATTCACCTTTAACACATGAACTTAAGCTCAAATTACTGTGTTATTTTTGTTTTTAGCAGTTATTACATTTTAACCTCAGCATTTTGAAAAAAATAAGAAATGTTTGACTTACTCTGGGAACTATAGCTTTACTAACCTTCCTCCAGGGGCCAATATTCTTTCTGGCAGCAGCACTTAATGGGAGCTAAAGAAATAACAAGGGTTGAAGGACACGAACATCATGATTGAAGTCTACTCTTCTTTGTCTGTTTCCTCACTCCCTTTATCACATGTTCATTACATTGCTTCACAACCGCAGTCTCAGCTTTTGCACCCCTTCCTCAAACTCCCACTTTCTTTTTTAAGAAAGATAATTCCCAACAGAGTGTTTACAAGTGCAAAGCCTATTAATGTGTTGGCGTAACCAGGCTTTCTGCAGAAAGGGCAGATGACAGACTGTGGTTCAATACTGCAGGATGTGTCAAGGATGTTTGGTTATGTGGGTGCTATGTTGGAAAGGGAGAGGTGCTGAGATCATCTGCACGGCTTGAATTCTTTCAGCTGAGAGGAGCTTACGATTCTGGCTTAATGAGCTGGATTCCATTAACATGGGCTATAAAGTTATGGAGCTACACAGCACATGAACAGCTCCTTCCTTCCTGCCACAGTTAGAAGTTGGGGAATGACAGTGCAGTGTTGTGCTCCTCTTGTGAACAGTGTGGAGACACGGAGATGCCGATATCCTTGATGACTACACCCTCAAGAAGCACATCCAGCTGCAGTTTCTAACAGACTGCATTAGGGAACTCGAGCTGGAGCTGAACGATCAAGTCATTCAGGAGATTGAGGGGTTGGTTGACAGGAGATATAGGGAGCAGGTTATACTTAAGGTGCAGGACACAGGTCATTGGGTGACTGTCAGGAAAGGGAAAGAGAATACATAGCCAATGCAGAGTATCCCTGTGGCTGCTTCCCTCAAAAATAAGTATGTTGTTTTGGGTACTATTGATAGGGGACAGCCTAGCAGAAGAAAGCCACAGCAGTCAGGAATCTGGCACTGAGTCATATGGGAAGAGGGGGTGGGAGGGGTGAGCAGTAGTGATTGGGGATTCATTGGTTAGAAGGACAGACAGGAGGTTCTGTGAAAGAGAGCAAGGTTCCAGGATGGCATGTTACCTCTCAGGGTCCAGGGTCAAGAACATTTTGGATCAAGTTTATAGTATTCTCGAGGGATAGGGTGAGCAGCCAGAAGCCATGGTCCACGAGCATGCGTGATAAGGTCCTGCAAAGTGAGCTCAAGCAATTAGGTGCAAAGTTAAAGGACAGGACATCCAGTGTGATGATCTCAAGATTGCTTCTCATCCCATGTGCTAATGAGGCTAGAAATAGGAAGATAATATACAAAACCCATTTCCAGAAAAGTTGGGATATTTTCCAAAATGCAATAAAAACAAAAATCTGTGATATGTTAATTCATGTGAACCTTTATTTAACTGACAAAAGTACAAAGAAAAGATTTTCAATAGTTTTACCGACCAACTTAATTGTATTTTGTAAATATACACAAATTTAGAATTTGATGGCTGCAACACACTCAACAAAAGTTGGGATAGACACCTTCGTGCCAAAATTCGTGAGAGAATTGTTAGTCAGTTCAAAAGGAACATTTCTCAACACAAGATTGCAGAGAATTTAGGCCTTTCAACATCTACAGTACATAATATTGTGAAAAGATTCAGAGAATTCAGAGACATCTCAGTGCGTAAAGGGCAAGGTCGGAAACCACTGTTGAATGCACGTGATCTTCGAGCCCTCAGGCGGCACTGCCAAAGAAACCGTCATGCTACTGTGACAATTATAGCCACCTGGGCTCGGAAGTACTTCAGAAAACCATTGTCATTCAACACAGTCCGTCGCTGCATCCAGAAATGCAACTTGAAACTGTATTACGCAAGGAGGAAGCCATACATCAACTCTATGCAGAAACGCTGGTGAGTTCTCTGGGCCCAAGTTCATCTCAGATGGACTGAAATACTGTGGAACTGTGTGCTGTGGTCAGGTGAGCCCACATTTCAGCTAGTTTTCGGAAAAAATGGGCGTCAAGTTCTCCGTGCCAAAGATGAAAACGACCAACCAGATTGTTATCAGCGAAAGGTGCAAAAGCCAGCATCTGTGATGGTATGGGGGTGCATCAGTGCCCACGGTATGGGTGAGTTGCATGTATGTGAAGGTACCATTGACTCTGAGGCGTATATTAGGATTTTAGAGAGACATATGTTGCCATCAAGGCAACGTCTCTTCCTGGGACATACATGCTTATTTCAGCAGGACAATGCCAGATCACATTCTGCACGGGCTACAACAGCGTGGCTATGTAGACACGGAGTGCGTGTGCTTGACTGGCCTGCTGCCAGTCCAATCTATCTCCTATTGAAAATGTATGGCGCATCATGAACAGGAGAATCAGACAACGGAGACCACGGACTGTTGAGCAGCTGAGGTCTTATATCAAGCAAGAATGGACAAAATTTCCAATTGCAAATCTACTACAATTAGTATCCTCAGTTCCAAAACAATTAAAAAGTGTTATTAAAAGGAAAGGTGATGCAACACAATGGTAAACATGTCTCTGTCCCAACTTTTGTTGAGTGTGTTGCAGCCACTAAGTTCTAAATTTGTGTATGTTTACAAAATACAATTAAGTTGGTCAGTAAAACTATTGAAAATCTTTTCTTTGTACTTTTGTTAGTTAAATAAAGGTTCACGTGAATTAACATATAACAGATTTTTGTTTTTATTGCATTTTGGAAAATATCCCAACTTTTCTGGAAATGAGGTTTGTACTTTAACATGTGGTTAGGAGGGAAGGCTTCATATTTTTGGATCATGGGGATCTCTTCCAGGGAAGGTGAGACTTGTACGAATGGGACAGTTGGAGAGTAGGTTTGCTAATGCTGCTCCAGAACATTTAAATTAGGGTTGTAGGGTAATGGGAACCAGAGTGCCTGGAATGCTGGTGGAGTGTTTGTGCAAAAAGTAGATGTTAAACCTACAGACAAAGACAGCAACTGAAAGGTCAAGCATGGTGGGACTAATGTTCTGAGCTACTTCTAGTCCAATTCAAGGAGTATTGTAAGTAAAGCAGATGAGCTTACAGCATGATCAACACGTGGAGTAATGATGTTGCAGCCATTAGTGAGACTTGGTTACAAGAGGGGCAGAACTGAGTTCCATTGTTTTAGACATGATACAGGGAGAGAAATTTTCTCATTAACAAAACAACACAGCGATGATCAGACTAGAGGGCTCATCTACTGAAGCTATATGGGTGGAAATGTGCAATTAGAAAAGAATGAGATCAATGGGATTATGTTACAGACCACCCAATATTCTGCACGGATTTAGAGAAGCAATTTTCTAGAGAGATAGTAAGTGAAATAGGGTTGTGATATAAGAGTGAATTTGCAGATGTTGGAAATCCAAGCAACACACACAAAATGCGGGAGGAATTCAGCATCTATGGAAAAAAGTACAGTTGACATTTTGAGCCTAGACCCTTCAGCAGGACCGGACAGGAAGAAAGATGAGAAGTCACAGTAAGAAGGTGGAGGGAGGGGAGGAAGAAACACAAGGTGACAGAAGAATCTGGGAGTGGGAGGGGGAGGGGTGAAGTAAAGAGCTGGGAAGTTGATTGGTGAAAGAGATACAGAAGGGGGAATCTGACAGGCGAGGACAGGCGGCCATGGAAGAAAGAAAAGGGGTGTGACCACCAGAGGGAGGTGATGGGCAGGCAAGGAGATAAGATGAGAGAAGGAAAAGAGGATGGGGATTGGTGAAGGACGGGGAATTACTGACCGTCCAAGGAATCATTTATGATAGTAGACAATTCTAACTTTACACAGATTGACTGGGACTCACATATTTTAAAGGATTATGGGGTGGATAGAGTTTGCCAAATATGTTCATGAATGTTTCCTTAATCAATATATAGGAGTCCCAACTATAGGTAGTGGAAATAATGTATCTCCTATTAAGCCACGAGACAGGCAGGCATCAGGAGTGCTTGTAGAAGAACATTTTGCTTCTAGTGACCATAATTGTATTACTTTTAAGATAATCATGAAAAAAGAAAGACTGGTCCTTGGGTTGAGATTCTAAATTGGAGAAAAGACAATTTTGATGGCATCAGAAAGGATCTGGCAGGTGTACATTGGGATAGGTTTCCTTTCCAGGACTTCAGAAATGCCTTCCTCCTTCAATGAATGGGGTTTCCCTTCCTCCACCATTGATACTGCCCTCACATTCATCTCCTCAATTCCCAAACATCTGTACTCACCTCATCTTCCCACCGTCTTAACAGTGATAGAGCTTCTTTTGTCCTTGCCTACCACCCCATCAGCCTCTGCATCCAACGCATCATCTTCCGTAACTTCTGTCATCTCCAAGGGGATCTTACCACCAAACATATCTTTACCTCCCCTCCTATCTCTGCTTTCCACAGGAATCACTCCCTCCTTGTCCATGCGTCCCTCCCCACTGACCTCCCACCTGGCATTTATCCCTACAAACCACCAGTGTGCTACACCTGCCCTTTCACATCCTCCCTCAACTCCATTTAGGGCCCCAAGCAGTTGTAACACGCTGTAAGGATTCACTGCTAATGTAATGGCTTCTTTGTAATGTTTCACTGCTAAAGCTAATGTAATAGCTTTTCTGTAATGTTCACTGCTGAGGTAATGGTTTTTCTGTAGCAGCAATGTTTGGGTTATGACTGGAGATAACAGGACTGTGGTCTGCATGTTAGCCAATAAAAGATTGTTGCTCTGTCTTGTGAATCTGGACGGAGATTTTTCACAGTCTTTTGTCGAGGAGAGATGAGGGAAGACGCGTGTGGAGAGAGCTGGTAGACCACCGGATGGAGTTGACTGGGATCTGAGGGTCTGAATGTTGGTGATGCTCGGAGGAGACTGATGGTGGAAGAATGACTACGTGAGCTCCAATGTGGACTTTTTGACTTTTCCTTGAATTGAGTCCTTTTTTATTTTCATTACTAACCCTATATTCAGGTTAAGGTCTATAAAGTTCAATCATTTAATTGCATAAAGTGTACTGTCTGGTATTTTGCATTGTGGGTTTGTAACTGGGGGTACATTACACAGCATCCACACAGATGTGATTTCTCAGTTTGGCGGGGCTGAAGGCTGATTCCCCTTGACCAACATGAGCTGGGCGAGCCTGAGGGTTACAATGGTGAGGGTGACGTCCGGGATTGATTCCTTTGGATGCTGTGTGATTGCCCTGTTTAAATCTGTGCTGCTATGGATGCTGCTGGGGTGGAGCGCTGGTGTGGCTCTGTGGGGTTACCGGTAATTAATGCGTGCGTGTTGAGTGGGGTGGATATTCGTGGATGAATTGCTAATTTGGTTTTTGTGTATGGTTAAAGCTGTTGGCAAAGTTGAAATTGTAGTGCGAAGGTTTGATAAAATGGCACACTCAGACCTTGTTTTAGTTCAGACTAGTGCTGACATAATGATAGTGGAACTGCCAGCGTCTATCAGTGCCCCAGGTGAGGCGGGGTCATGCCCTGTCCGTACTGTAAAGGAGAAGAAGAACGTGGCAGGGACGGAGATTTCAGAGAGAGGGTTCTCTCGTTTCTGAGGAGCGAGGGGAAAGAGTGGTCAGATGTGGAAAGTTTAATTAGTCCCCGTCCCCCAGTGAAGAGTGAGAGTTCTGAGTTGGCATCAGTCCTTACCTCCCCGGCGAATAAATAGCCCAGTGCACAGGCAGCGGGTCCCGACCGGAAGCTAAGAATGTTCTCTGGGATAACGCCCACCTCCAAGGGGGAAGAGGAGGATGAGATCTGGGTGGAGAAGACCTCTCAGTTGTTAGATGAGTGGCAGTGCTCTGATAACGAAAAGCGACGGAGATTGGATAAAAATTTGAAGGGGTTAGCAGCAGATGTAGTGACAGCTGTGAAGACTCGCCAACCCTCCACTACCCTTGATGAGTATCTAGATGGATTGGTGAGCACTTTTGGTACGACAGGGAGCCCACTGGAGCTCATGGGTGGGGGGGGGGGGGTTCAGAACATGCACCAGGAGAAGGGGGAGAAGATTTCCGCTTACATTTTTCAGTCAGAGATACAGCTAAATTGTTTGTCGGCGCCGGGAAGTTATTCAGGTGGCTGAAGTGGGTAAGTTAAAGTTGGACCAGATAGTTAAGGGCGCCCAGCCACAGGTCATGATTGCTTGGGGTCTCTGACAGTCCCGTAAGACGTGCCCCCTCCCTCCTTTGTTAAGCTGATCAAAGAGCTACGGGAGGAGGAGAATGCGTCGGAGTCGCGGGAAGGCTCTGTCAGCAGAGTACAGTCCTCTGTAGTAACCCCCTTGTGCTGAAGTGACTGCAGCTAGCCCAGCCTGGGGAATGGTAAAGGAGATTGTGGCAGAGCTGAAAACTGAGATGTCCTGGGTGTTAACAGCGGAGGAGGACCTCCCCCCCTATACAATAGGACTGGTAGAGAGGGCAATCCCCTAAGGGGATGGACTACACAGAGGGCTGCACGAGAAGGGGGGGGGGGGTCAGTAGCGTGTGCTATAGCTGTGGGGAAGAGGGCCACTTCTGGCGTTAATGTGAGCGGCAGGAAGCCCCTCGGAGAGTGAGCCCACGGGTGCCTAAGCAGGGAGAGGTGTCGGGAAACTTAGAGGAGACCCGGTGAGGCATTGGCCTGGTGTTTCTAGGGGAGCACGTTCTCAGTAATGTACTAAATAACCCCTGAAAGTGAAAGTCCCTGTTCCTGAAGGCTTAGTGGGACCACGCTCCAGTGTGTTGCTATGAATACAGGGTATTTATGCTAAAGCCATACTCGACACCGGGTCGCTCACGTTACTGTACTGTTCATTTTACAACCATTATCTGAAGCATTTATCCTTGACACCATTCAGTGCACTGGAGATTTGGGGTCTCAGTGCTGGTGATTATCCATACAATGGTTATTTATCAGTGAAACTGGAGTTCTCGCAGGCCAATGTGGGAGTGTTTGAGGTTCTTGATGCATTAGTGTGGCTTGTCCGGACCCCGCTGAGAAAGAAAGTGTTTCAATTCTGGTGGGGACCAACACCCCTCTTGTGAGGATACTCTAGGGGGCCTGCAAGGAGAAAGCTGGCGAGAGCTTTTTGGGAACATTGTCTGTGCACCCGGGGTTTCGAGTTGCTTTTGAGGAAGCGCATGGTAGCATTGGGCCAGACACCGAATTGACACGAAGGACTGTGTGGTTCACCCAGTCAAAGCCACTGGTGGTACAGCCTGGTGAAGTAGCGAGAGTGATGCGGACCCCCAAATTTCCCGGAGTGCCAGACGGCGAGGCTCTCTTAGTGGATGCTCCAGAAGACCACGAGGGGGAGTTGGGATTTCCTGCTGGGGTACTGGTGAGGCCCGAGCTGCAGAAGCCCTCTGTTGTACAGGTGAGCAGGATGGCAGTGATCGTCAGGAACAGTCCAAAGAGGGAGGTCGCCGTCAAATGGGGAATGTCCCTGGTGCACCTGTTCCCGGTGATGGTAATGTCTAGTGTCCCTGTGAGCAAGCTGGGGAGAAACCATTGGAAG
The DNA here is from genome assembly GCF_030028105.1 of Mobula birostris. Lineage (NCBI taxonomy): Eukaryota > Metazoa > Chordata > Chondrichthyes > Myliobatiformes > Myliobatidae > Mobula > Mobula birostris. The sequence goes on from NW_027275721.1 coordinate 669,027, forward strand.
AAGGGGGAAGTTGACAGAGGAGTCATTCAACTTCGGGCACTCCCCGGTTCCTGCGGGTTAGAAGAGGAGGCTGGTAGAAAAGATGTCGAAGCTGGAAGGTGTCTTTTCCACTGACGAGTTTGATGTGGGTTGTTGCAAGAGCACTTGTCACACTATCCAGGTGACCAAGGACACCCCGTTTAGAGAGAGGTGGCAGCGACTGGCCCCCACAGATGTGGAAGACGTGTGGCAGCATTTGTGTAAGTTGAAGGAAGCTGAGATCATCACCGAGTTCTGAAATCCCTATGCGTCCCCAGTAGTAGTGACCCAGAAGAAGAATGGGAAGGTACGGATGTGTGTGAACTATAGGACCCTGAACAGGTGCACTGTCCCTGACCAGTATACAGTCCTGAGGGTCGAAGACGTGCTGGCCTGTCTGTGGTGTGAAGTGGTTCAGTGTGCTGGACTTGAGGAGTGGATATTACCAGATCCCCATGAGTGAGGCTGACAAAGAGAAGATGGAATTTATATGTCCTCCGGTATTTTTCCAGTTCAAAAGGATGCCCCAGGGCATATAGGGAGCCCCTGTAATGGAGAAGACGGTGGGGAATATGAACTTGCTTGAGGTGTTGGTGTACTTGGATCCAACTTGGAAGAACATGAAGTGAGGGTACTGAAGGTGCTGGGCCGCCTGAAAGCTGAAGGGTTAAAACTTTCCCTGGACAAGTGCCAGTTCTGCAAAATGTCTGTTAGCTATGTTGGGCACATAGTCTCATGGAATGGAGTAGCTAGAGATCTGGCTAAGATAGAGGCGGTGACCACTTGGCTAAGGCCCCAGACTGTGAGCGCTGTGCGCTCGTTCCTTTGGTTCTGTGGTTACTATCGGAGATTCGTGAAGGGCTACACCAAAGTGAGTCACCCATTGAATCAACTTCTGTGTGGTTACCCTCCCTTGGGGAAGAAAGGGAGGGGGGGGAGAAAGGACAGGAGGGTGGAGAGTATCTTAACCCATCGGAGCCTTTGGACAGAGGTGGGATGTAAAATGTGAGGAGGCCTTTCAGTTGCTGAAGGAGCTGCTGACCCAGGCGCTGGTGCTAGTTTTCGCAGATCCCCGATTGCCGTGTGTACTGCACACAGATGCCAGCTGAGAGGGCTTGGGGATGTCCTGTATCTGGATCAGGGCACAGGGTTGAGGTCCGTTGTGTTTGTCAGCCAGAGACTGTAGCCGAGAGAAACTATCCCACGCATAGGTTGGAATTTCTGGCGTTGAAATAGGCAGTGATGGATTAGATGAGCGACTATCTCTATGGGGCCAAGTTTGAGGTGAGGACGAATGACAATCCCCTAACTTATATCCTGACTTCAGCGAAACTGGATGCCACAAGCCAACGGTGCTTGGCGGAATTATCTGACTATGATTTTAGCCTGAGGTACCGGCCGGGAAGCTGGAATATTGATAATATTGATGCTGATGCTTTGTCCCGACAGGTGCATAAGGAACTGGTCAGGGACGAGGAGTGGGAGTGCATTCCTGCCCCTGGGGTGAAGGCCATTTATCAGTTTGCCATCACCGTGAAGGCGGAGGAAAAGGAGAGGCGGGATCGAGCGGTGGATCAATTGGGGGCTTCTGATGACGCCATCCCCCAAGTTTACTGTAACCTGACTGCTCTGAAGACAAATCAGCTGCCGGAATTGAGTTCTGGGGAAGTGGCAGCTGCTCAGCGAGATGATCTGGACATTGGCACTATTTGGTCCGTGGTTGAAAAGGGAGACATGGCTCAGGCGGAGAAGACGAAACATGCTTCGGTGCCTCCGTTACTGAGGGAATGGCTTCAGTTGGAGTTGAAGAACAAGGTCTTATACCGGGTCATGTCACCCCTGGACCGACCTCGGTGTTGCCTGCTGGTTTTGCCCGAGAAGTATCGGAGGATTGCATTGAAGTCACTTCATGATGATTCTGGACACTTAGGGGGTGGACAAGACCTATAGATTGCTCAGAGACCGGTTTTACTGGACCCGAATGAAGTCGGAGGTTGAAGAATACTGTAAGTCGTGCATTCGTTGTATACGGTGGAAGACATTGCCTACGTGGGCAGTTCCTTTGTCACACTTGCAGAGTGCAGGGCCCCTGGACCTGGTGTGTATGGATTTCTTGTCCATAGTACCCAATGCTCGCAATGCGGCAAATGTCTTAGTCATCACGGACCACTACACTAGATATGCTCAGGCTTTTCCTACCAAGGATCAGAGGGTGACTACGGTGGCAAAAGTCTTATGGGAGAAGTATTGCGTTTATTGTGGCCTCCCCAGGCGCATACATAGTGACCAGGGACGAGACTTTGAGAGCAGACTCATCCATGAGTTACTGGGCATGCTTGGAGTTGAGAAGTCGAGGACCATGCCCCATCATCTGCAGGGTGATCCCCAGCCTGAGAGGTTTAATCGGACCTTGCTGGACATGCTCGGGATCCTGGAGATCAGCAAGAAGAGCAGGTGGAGTCAACATATTGGACATCTGGTTCACAGTTACAACTGTGCATGAAATGAAGCTACTGGGTACTCGCCATATTATCCAATGTTTGGGCGTAAGGCGAAGTTGCCCATTGACCTCTGTTTTGGGACTGACTAGGGCAACTTATCACCGAGGACTTCTCAGAAGTATGTATCTGACATGAGAAGAGAGCTGAAAAGTGCTTATTTTCCCCCGGGATCAATAAAGTATGACTATAACTATGACTATGACTATGAATTGGCTGGGGTGGTGGCCGCCAAGCAGAATCAAGGAAATAAAAGGAGGTATGATCAAAAGTTCAGGTTCCCCCAACTCCTGCCAGGAGACTGATTCCTCATAAGGAACTTCAGGCTACCTGGAAAGCACGAGTTGGCTGACCACTGGGCGGGCACATTCTATGTGGTGGAGAGTCAGATGCCAAGCCTACCAGTTTTCCAGATGAAACCAAAAGATGGGAATGGGCTTGTCAAGATTCTCGATCAGAACCACCTGCTGCCCTGGGACAAGAGGTGCAGGCACACCCAGAGCCTGACCTGGAGCCTACACTTAGTAAGTGGACCCTGCAAAAACACAGGACGACTGCAGGGCCCACAGCAGGAGAGGCTGGGCCAGGCCCCGCCCATGAGAGGGATACTGATTCCGAGGATGAGGATCTGGATGTGTGGTATATGCTGCCTTTCTCTAACTCCCCATTGATTGAGGAAGAGACTCCTGGCCCTTCTCCCACCGAGTCAGGTGAAGTTGGGCAGGGTGCTGTCTATGGGCAGCTTGGGTTACTGCAGGACCCTGAAGGAGAGGAAATGGGGCCTGGACATGGGACAGAGGGCTCCGAGTTGCAGGTGGACATGAGTGATAGGTCGGGGGAGGACTCGCCAAGTAGACCAGAAGTATCCCCAGTAGCGTCTGAGCCTGAAGAGGAGGTAAGGAGGTACGGAGGTCTCAGAGAATTAAGAGACCACCGGATAGGCTGGCCTATGTAGCGCCTGGGGAACAGGGCGTGATTTCTACTGGTTTGGGGAGCTATGTCGCTGCCTTTTGCACCTGGATTGGAGAATTATCTCAAGGTCATGAAGACATGACTAAATTTGGTGGGGGGAGAATGTAACGCGCTGTAAAGATTCACTGCTAATGTAATGGCCTCTTTGTAATGTTTCACTGCTAAGGCTAATGTAATGGCTTTTCTGTAATATTCATTGCTGAGGTAACAGTTTCTCTGTAGCAGCAATGTTTGGGTTATGGCTGGAGATAACAGGACTGTGGTTTATGCATGTTAGCCAATAAAAGATTGTTGCTCTTTCTTGTGAATCTGGAAGGAGATTTTTTGCGGGTTTTTGGTCAAGGAGAGATGAAGAGGGAAGACACGTGTGGAGAGAGCTGGGAGACCACCGGATGGAGTGGACTGGGATCAGAGGGTCCGAAGGTTGGCGACGCTCAGAGGAGATCGACAGTGGAAAAATGACGAATGAGTGAGCTCCAACATGCACTGCTGACCTTTCCTTGAATTGGGCCCTTTTTTATTTTCATTACTAACCTTATATTCATATTAAGATTCATAAAGTTCAATCATTTAATTGTTACAGTGTACTGTCCGATATTTTGCATTGTGGGTTTGTAACTGGGCGGTACGTTACACAGCATCCACACAAACGTGATTTCTTAGTTTGGTGGGGCCAGAGGCTGTTTTCCCTTAGACGAACACAAGCTGGCCGAGCCTGAGGGTCACACAGTTCTTCCAGGTGAGACAACACTTCACCTGCGAATCTGCTGGGGTCTTCTATTGTGTCCAGTGCCTCCGATGCAGCCTCCTCTACATTGGTGAGACCCTTTGTAAATTAGGGGATTACTTCATTGAGCATCTCTGCTCCATCCACGAAAAGTGTAACTTCCCAGTGGTCAAACTTTTAATTCCCATTCCCATTACCGTTCGACATGTCTTCTGCCACGTTGAGGCCACCCTCAGGATGGAGGAGCAACACTTTGTATTCCATCCGGGTAGCCTCAAAAATTCAAAGGTTCAAAGATACAAATGTTCATTTATTATCAAAACATGTATCGATGTACAACTCTGAAATTTGTCTTCTCCAGATAGCCACAAAACAAAGAAGGAACATAAAAGTAATTCAGGGAGAAACATCAAACACACCCTCCATACAAAAAAGAACAGCACCCTGATCATAACTTCTCCCTGCACAAATCGGAGGGGAACATCAGTTCCCCCCCAAAAAAACCCTCCCCAGCACAAAAAATTAACAGAAATCTAACAGAGCATCATCCCCTAAACCCTGTCCCCTTGCACAATAAAACGGAAAAGGAACAGGTCCTAAAAAAACACAGAATTTAAAAACCATAAGTCCGAAAATGTCCACAGTGTGTAAATGCAATAGTTTGATCCATAAACACAGAACTGCAATACCATCCTCCAATATCACCGACATTCATCAAAAGAGTGGGGCACCACACGAGTGAGCCACACAGTGGCAGGCTGCTCACAGACCCCTTCTCCAGCAGCCTCTAATCTGATGGGATGAATATCAATTTCTCCTTCTGATCTTGTAAAAAAAATCCCTTTCGCTTCTCTCTTTTTCTATTCCTCATTCTGGCCTTCTACATCTTCTCATCTGCCTGTCACCTCCCCCTGGGTCTCCTCCTCCTTCCCTTTGCCGTATGGCCTATTTTCCTCTCCTATCAAACTCCTTTACCTTTCCCACCCACCTGACTTCACCTATCGCCTTCTAGCTATGCCTCCCCCCCTCACCTTTTTATTCTGTCATCTTCCCCCTTCCTTTCCAGTCCTGAAGAAGAGTCTCAGCCCAAGATGTCGACTGTTTATTCCTTTCCATAGTTGCTGCCTGACCTGTTGAATTCCTCCAGCATTTTGTGTTTGTTGGTTGAAATAGATTGTTTGCAATGATACCAAGTTTGGGGGTGTGGTGGACAGTGAGGAAGGCTATCAAGGCTTCCAGTGGTATTGGAACAGCTGGAAAAATGGGCTGGAAAATGGCAGATGCCATTCCATGCAGACGAGTGTGAGACACTGCACTTTGAGAGAACAAAACTGGGTAGAACTTACCCAATGAATGACAGGGCACTGAGGAGTGTGGGAGAACAGTCAGATCTGGGAATACAGATCCATAATTCATTGAAATTAGCATCGCAGGTAAATAGGGTTGTAAAGAGAGCATTTGGCACATTGGCTTTCACAAATCAAAGTACATAGTCCAGGAGTTGTGATGTTATATTGACATTGTATAAGATATCAGTGAGGCCTTTTTAAAACACGCTATTAGATCTCCACTTTAGTTTAGACTTTCTATTCAGGCCAGGATGTGGATGATATATGCAAGATTACCATTTATTCACAGATCTTAATTATCCTTGCGAAGGAGGTTGCTGGGCTATTCACTTGAAGTATTTCCTTGGAACCATCATAGTCCCACACCAGACCGCAGTTCAGTTTCAATTATCTTAATGTGAAACTAGAGTCACATCTTAGTGAGAACAGGTGAGAAACCAGAACTGTTAAATGACAAACAGGGAACACTGAGCTGAATTTTGAGATTACCAAATTTATTGCACATATTTTGTTGATTTGAATTAAATTCAGCGTCCATTTTGGGATTTGAAATAACCTGTCTGACCGAACAGTGATGCGGCCATTATGTTGCAACATTTCTGTCACATCTCCTGCTGTTGCAATGATTCGCTGTTTCTGAAGTAAAGTGATAATAATTTGCCTTGATGTAGAATTTAGTCTAGTACATTGCCCGAGGTTCTTCACAGGAGAGTTATCGGTCAAGATGTTACAATCAACAACAGCTGCATATAACCAAAACCTCGGCTGATGAGGTGGCTTTAAGGAGCATTTGAATGGAGCCGAACATTAAACAGCGCCAGAGAGTTTTAAGGAGGGATTCTTGCTGAGGTCTGAAGTGGCTGCAAGCCCAGCCAATACTAGCTATGTCATTCACTATCCCAGGAGCAGAATCTTGAAAAAGACACTCCATTCCAAGGTTTGCCATGAGATTCCCAGATGCACTACGGGAAGGGTTCAAGAATGTGCTCAATGCCTCCCTGCGGAAATGCAACATTTTCACTGAGTGCTGGGAATTACAGACCCACAACATCTCAGGCTGGAGAGGGAGCATTCAGAATGGCATGAAGAACCTCAGGGCCATACAATCGAAACACACAAATCAATAAGTTTCAATAGGTCCAGTAGGTACATTTAATGTCAGAGAAATGTATACAATATACATCCTGAAATTATTTTTCCTCACATAACATCCACGAAAACAGAGGAATGCCCTAAAGAATGAATGACAGTTAAATGTTAGAATGCCAAAACAGTCCCCCAGCTTCCCCTCCACGCACAAGCAGCAACAAGGCAATGATCCCCCCTCCCCCACCAGCAAAAAAAGCATCGGCGCCCTCCACTGAGCTCTCAAGCGTGCAGCAAAGCATCAATAAAGACACAGACTTACAGTACGCCAAAGACTACTCGTTCACCCAGTAATTCGACATACCACAGGCTCTCTCACTCCCTAATAAGAAAGAAAGAGGTGTCCCTGTTTCACTGCGAGAGGGGAGACATACAAAACAACTCACTGATTTACGATGTTAAAAGCCTGTTGCATCGCTTTTTCCAAGTTCTGCGCCCAGAGAGATGGTCCCAGAAAGGCACAGCTCTTCGGGCACACAACCCCCGGCAGCTAACCCCCTGGTCCCAAAGTTCCGTGTTCTCCCGTGTCACTTCAGTCAGGGGTACCGGCCTAGAATCAACATGTCTCCAGAGCCATGAAAATCCGGACCCTGAAGGTACACTCTCACTTTCCAGCCCGTGTCCTTGGGATATCAAAAAGCAGCTAGCTATGTGGCCCTGAGAGTGGGTCCCATTTCTGCAAAGAGTGCAACTCCAAGTCAAGGTCTTTAAAAGAACCTTGAAAAGGAAAAAGAGATATCGAAGATAGGAATAGTTGTTTCCAAAGATGCAAGCAAAGGAGTTGCCGTTTAACGCCATCGTGACTTTGCTCCAGCACAAAGTCCTGATGTACACGAACTGCCCCAGCTGTGGAAGAGCTTTCAGTCTCCCCCATTGGCCTCATCAGCCATGTTGGATTCAATCAAACCAAACCGGAAGCAAGTCACCGTTGATCCCAAAGGATTGTCTCAGAGGAAGAGGATGGAAGACCCTGCTGCTGAACAGTCTAAAGCTGGGGCAGTAAAGGAGCATTTGGACACAGATATCAGAATTTAAAACATGTTATTGGGCTGAGAAACACAGGAGTGGCCAGTGCACAGTGTCTAGTGTGAGCCGCAACATGAGCACTGGAGTATTGCTGGCAGCGTACAAGAAGCCGGAGGAATTTAGTGCGTCAGGCAGCATCTTTGGCGGGAAATAGGAAGTCAACTTTTCAAACCAAGACCACTCATCTTGACTGAAAGACAGAGGGGAGTTAGCCAGAATAAAGAAATGAAGGGTAGAGGCTGGAGCACAAGAGGTAGCAAGCGATAGGTGAGTAGGGGTGATAGGCAGATGGAGGAAGGAAGAATGGAAATAGTGACAATGATTGGGGGAGGGTGATAGGTCGGGGCAGTTGTAGGAATCTGAAGGAAAGATAGGAGTATTGCTTGACCTAAAGTCTCCAGAGAGGAGACAGAAGGAGAGCCAACCACCGAAACTTCCAGCAAGCAAGTTAATAAAGTCAGTTGCTTCCTCTTGATGGTGTGAGCTGAGTTGTAGAATGTAAGCATGAAGAATAGAAGCAGGAGTTTAGTTCTTGTGCCTGCTGCCACTCGATACAATTGTGGCTGATTCTTTTTGACCTAATGCCTCTTCCCAGCACTAACCCTCTGACCCTGATTCCCTTCACATATAACGTTTTAATAAATGATCTGTTTCCATTTGAACAGAGCAGTCAGATCGTTTACATTCACCAAATCCCTCAGAAGCAAGGCTTGGCATTATCAGCTTGCATTAGCTGCTCACAGGCATGGTGATGTTTTGCCAAACATCCTTCTGGTTCTGTCCTGCTGAGCCGGCTGGCTTCAGTGGGATGTGCAATGGACAGGTTCACTCAAGGCCAGCCCGACGGCTTCTAGCCCAAGGAAAATTGGAAAGGCAAACAACAGGAATTCTGCAGATGCTGGAAATTCAAACAACACACATCAAAGTTGCTGGTGAATGCAGCAGGCCAGACAGCATCTCTAGGAAAAGGTGCAGTCGACGTTTCAGGCCGAGACCCTTCGTCAGGAAGTCCTCCTGCCTGAAACATCGACTGCACCTCTTCATAGAGATGCTGCCTGTCTGCTGCATACACCAGCAACTTTGATGTGTGTTGCTAAAATTGGAAATGTGCTGGGTGTCTCAAGTCTAGAGTCCTCACCCATTTCAGGTGATGTATTCCACTTCATGCCTTTTTCACTCTATACAGCAACAATCTTCACACCCACCCCTTGGTTTATTCCAAATTAGCCTTAAGTGCCTGTCCACTATTGAACTATCAATAATCCTTTTGGTTTTAATACTAACAATAGCAGATTCCTCAGTCATTTTCTCTGTATTGAACCTCATGCAAATTGACCACTTTGTTGTTTATATTACAACAGCCATTGCACCTTTGATATGCTTTTCTAGCATTAGAGTGCATTTAGTTGCAATGGAAAGGCAAGACTTTCTCTCTTTTACTTGCAACACTAATTGAAGAACAGGTCAAAAAAAAAACATCAATAAGAAGTGAAAAAAATTACATCATCCTCAACCACCTTGTGACAAGGAGACAAAGATCAAAGTTCAAAGTAAATGTATTCTCAAAGTACACATTTGTCACGATATACAACCCTGAGATTCATTTTCTTGCAGGCATACTCAATAAATACAATAACCATAATAGAATCAATGAAAGATTGCACCAACAGGGCGGACAACCAGTGTGCGAAATACAAAAAACTTGCAAATACAAAAATAAAAGGAAAAAAGAAATAATAACAATAAATAAGTAAACAATAAATATTGAGAACATGAGATGAAGAGTTATCAGGAGCTACTGAAGGCTGTTGCATTGCTTCAGGGTGAGCGGAAATTCTTCACAATCCTGTGATCATACAGATGAACTTTATTGATCAGTTGCATCTCTGGACCGTAGAGTGTTCATTGTGGTTGCTAAGAGACTGGCTATTTTTAGCATGCATTCATCTGAAGTGAATTTGTAGAGTGGGTGGTATTTTTCAGGAAGATAGACTGAAGGTATTGTTTGCAGGTTATGGGACCAGCGCATCCCACCCCTCCTCAAGATCCGGTTGGTTCGCTACTGGAAGGAGTAAATGAGAAGGGTTTTCAATAAACTGACAGTTTTAAGGTTGCTATCAGAGATGGAAGATTTTTATTACAAACTTAGCTACCTGAATATAAATTTTCCAGCTGCCAATATGAAAGTCTTTAGTCAGTCATCATACCTTCAAAACCACATTTGGGAACTTGCAGTGATGCCTAAGGATCTATGAACTACAACTCCCAGGAAGCCTCAGACATTGAGACAACACAGGTGTTGTGTATTTAATATTTCAGCAGTATTTGAGTAATATTGTTAATTAATTGCTTGATTGAGCATACTTGTTCATTTAAATAATTAATTATGGGTTATATGTAAAAACAAGTGAATTGCATATGTCATGACGTGGCTAATTATGAAACTACATGGTGTAATTTAATATGTGGCTAAGGAATTGGTGTAGGAAGGAGAGCACGAGAGTTTTGGATCATTGGACTCTCTTCCAGGGAAGGTGGGACCTGTACCTGATCTGGAGAGGGACTAACAGTTGAGTGGGAAGGTTTGTTAATGCTGCACAGTGAGGTTTAAACTAGAATTGCAGGGGGATAAGAACCAGAGTGTCAGAACAGTAGGTGGAGAGGTTTTGGAGGCAGATGTCGGTAAGACCTCAGACAACGTTGGGAATCTAAAGGTTGAGCATGGTGAGACTAGTGTCCTGAGCTGTGTATATTTCAATGCAGGAAGTATTTTCGGAGAGGCAGGTCATAGTGCTGAAGATAAGGCAGCTGGTTTACAGACAGAGGCAATGTGTAGCGAGGAGAGGCTGTTGATGGGGAAAAATTGCAGTCAACAGGATGAGTTGCAACGTAAAAGATGGACAAAATCAAAAAGTGTGAATACAAGACTGAAGGTGTTAAATATGAATGCACGCAGTAATCGGGATAAGGTAGATGAAGTTCAGTGCAGCATAAAGCCCTTTCTCAAATTGACAGTGCTCAGACAACATCTTCAATTTGGCCACATATGCTGAAATGAACTCCCCTTCCTTTTGATTCTGTTTATGCAACCTAAAGTGTTCTGCAATCAACAATGCTTTCAGTTCTAAATGTTCCTGCAATACTTTCTCGAGTAGAGCAAAGCTCACTTCAGCTGGTTTGGTTGGAGCAGATAAACTTCTCAGCAAACCGTATGCCTTTAAACCCAATACACATTGGCTATCTCATTTGTTTTTAAGTACTGTTTAATCCACTCCGTATATCATATCCAGTTATCTGTTGTGTAATTAAATGCATCAATCTTTCCAAAGTAACCAACTATTTCTGTTTTTTATGATTATTGTCGCTCAGTACTCATAATTTATGAACCAGTGAATTCCTCCACTTTCTGCCTTTTTTTACTCAACTCTTTCTGTCCCTTCAAAAAACATATGCTGTGGTGTTATTTTACTTGACCACTTAGTTTGAACATCTTGCTGTGATTCAACAGGTAGGTAGTCATCTCGGGTTTGTTTAAAACTTACTCATCACTACTGTTATGCTTTGTAATTCCAAAATGTAGAAAAACTAATTGAAAGCAAATCAAGAGAGCCATGAAAGCCACTGCAACTTTGTATTTACTTTAAGCGATGTGCACATGTATCACGTGTAGCATCATAGGAGTGTAAGATCTTAACATAAAGGAGCATAATTAAGCCATTTGGCCCATCAAGTCTGCTCTGCCATTTCATCATGCCTGATCCAATTTTCCTCTCAGCTCCGTTCCCCTGCCTTTTCCCCTTATCCATTCATGCCCAGACCAATGAAGAATCTATCAACCTCTACCTTAAATATACATAAAGACTTGGCCTCCACAGATGCCTATGGCATAGAATTCCACACATTCAGCACTCTTTGGCTAAAGAAATTCCTCCTCATCTCCACTCTAAAAGGCTGTGTCCTCCAGTCTTAGACTCTCCCACCAAAGGAAACATCCTCTCACATCTACTCTACCATTTGACAGGTTTCACAGAGGTCACCCCTTATTCTTCTGAATTCCAGTGGATACAAGCCCAGAGCCACCAAACACTCTTCATATGACAAGCCATTTAATCCTGGAATCGTTTTCATGAGCCTCCTTTGAACCCTCTCCAATTTTATCACATCCTTTCTAAGATAAGAGGTCCAATTCTGCTCACAATACTCCATGTGATGTATAAAGTCTCAACATTACATTCTTGCTTTTATATTCTAGTCCTCTTGAAATGAATGCTAACATTGCATTTGCCTTCCTCACCACAGACTCAACCTTAAGGGAATCCTGCACAAGGACTCCCAAGTGCCTTTACACTTCATTTTTCTTTTTGTATTTTCTCCCTGTTTAGAAAATAGTCAACCCTTTCATTTTGTCTACCAAAGTGCATGACCGCACACTTCCAAACACTATATTCCATTTATCATTTCTTTGCCATTCTCTTAATCTGTCTAAGTCTTTCTATAGCCTCTCTACTTCCTTGAAACTACCTGCCCCTCTACCTATCTTCATATTGTCTACAAACTTTGCAAAAAAGCCATCAATTCCATCATCCAAATCATTGACATGTAACATAAAAAGAATCGATCCCAAAACAGACCCCCGTGGAACACCACCAGCCAATCAGGAAAGGCTCCCTTTTCCCCACTCTTTGCCTCCTGCCTATCAGTCACTGCTTTATCCATGCTAGAATCTTTCCTGTAATACCATGGGCTCATAGCTTGTTATCAGCCTCATGTATAGCACCTTGTCAAAGGACTTCTGAAAATCCAAGTACACAACATTAACTGACTCTTACTTCTTCAAAGAGTTCCTACAGATTTGTCAGGCAATATTTTCCCTAAAGAAACTACGCTGGCTACGGCCGATTTTATTAGGTGCCTCCAAGTACGCTGAGACCTCTTCCTTAACAATCGACTCCAACGTCTTCCCAACCACTGAGGTGAGACTAACTGGCCCATAGTTTCTTGTCTTCTGTCTCTCTCCCTTTTTGAAGAGAGGAGTGACATTTGCAATTTTCCAGATTTCTGGAACCAATTCAGAATCTAGCGATTCCTGGAAGATCATTACTAATGCCTTCACAATCTCTTCAGCCACCTCTTTCAGAACACTGGGGTGTACTCCATCTGGTCCAGGTGAACTATTTATCTTCTGACTTCTCAGTTTCCCAAGAACCTTCTCTATAGTAATAGGAACTTCACATACGTCATTACCCCGACACCTGGAACTTCCACCATACTGCTATTGTCTGCCACAATAAAGACTGATGCAAAGCATGGCAGTTGTGAGCCAATCTGGGCAAATTCTCATAACACACAATTGAAAATGAGGTACTTGGGGATGGGTGGAATGTGCTGGTCCCATAACCTACAAACAATTCCTTCAGTTTATCTTCCGCCCACTCTACAAATTCACTTTAGTGGAATGCATGCTAAAAATAACCAGTCTCCTAGCAACTACAGTGAGCACACAGAAGTCTCGAGATGCAACTGATCAATAAATTTTATCAATATGCCACAGGATTGTGAAGAATTCCCACTCACCTTGAAACAACGTGATAACCTACATTTAGCAGCATTGGTTCATGGCTATGGGCTTGGACACTGGGGAGAGCTTCCTTGTTCTGGTTTGTGTGATGCACCACTGAGACGGAAGATAGGGCCTCTGACGAGCAGCTTACAGAAAGTACAGTGCTTGTTCAATGCCTCAGTGGAGTGTGGCATGGACTGCACACTCCAGAGTCTGAAATGGGACTTGTATCTACATTCCGAAGAGTCCCTTTGACCTGATTCATTAATTGTTTCTTTTCCCAGACATGCTGTCTGACCTGTCGAATGTTAACAGCATTTTCTGCGTTTGTTTCAGATTTACACCATCTGCAGATTTTTGGTCTTCAATCAGTGTGTCTACAATCCCTTGTTTCTGAAGCCACAGTGTGCTTCCACTGAGCCACAGCTGACACTTAGTGTCCTATTCCACATAATTCATGGAGGGACAGCCACTTTTTTTCTCAACTTTACAACAAAAGTAACACTTCCTAAGCACAAGGGGGAAAATTATTCATTTTTCCATTCTTGACTCTAAGATGCACAACACTCCCAGTAAGATGATAAAATTCCAATTTATCCTCTTTGATGTCCTATTTTAGATTTTGAATTTCAGTTTAGTTTATTGATGTATACACCATATATTCATGCAAGATATGACATGAAGACATTGTGTTATCTTCTGAGAATGTCGCAGAGGAAACTGTGTACATGCAGTATACCATGTTGTATAATCTCCTGAGAATGTCACAGAGTAAACTGTGTACATGCCAATAATAAATGCAACAATATACACATAATTGAGAGCCAATCAGTGTTGCTTGAGATGGGCTTCAGGCCTTTCTTCAGAGAGAAAGAACTGGAATCTTACAAACCTGAGTATGGAGATCACCAGCTGGACATCTGATTGGTCCAATACTGTGGCCTAGGGGTGGAGAGTGAGATACAATCGAGGCTTTGATTGGTGGGTTCAGGATGTTAGAGGAGGATAGCATCAGGTGACTGCATAGCAGTCAGGGGCGTTGAGCTGATGAATGTTTTTAGATCTGTAATCTTTTCATTTCATTTTTAAAATCTTTTTATTGATATATAATCTTCTACAGCTATAAAATACAAAAGTTCAACAAATTAGTATATATATAGTAAAACTGAAGAAAAAAAACTTATGCTAATGAAAAAAAAATTATATAAGAAAAAGGAGAAAAGAGAACCCCAATTAACTAAAAAAAAAATCCCGCTAACTACAAAAGAAAAAAAAACATTAGGAACCAACTCCTGGAGCAATACGTCTTACAGTCATCTATATATATAAAAGAAGAACAAACAACAACCACCAAATCACATTTATATAACATAAATTTTGAAGAAAACCATATAAATTAATTCAAATTAAATGATAATATTTGGCAAAAGAGCCCCATCTTCTCTCAAAATCGAATCGGAGATCAAAAGTTCTACTAATTTTTTCCAAACTGAGGCATAACATTACTTGGGAAAACTATTGAATTAGTGTGGGGGCAGAAGTATCTTTCCACTTCAATAAAATAGCCCTTCTTACCAACAATGTAATGATCTTTAATCTTTAGAGTGAAGAAGAATAATAGATGACCTTATTGACACGTAAAATGTCCTGAGGGCTAGACAGGATTGAGGTTGAGATATGTATGAACATTTGGTTAGCCGCACTTGGAGTATTTTGTGCGTCTCTGGTTGTCATACTACAGTAAAGATGAAGGAGCTTTGGAAGCGATTCACCAAGATGAGTCTTTAACCCAAGGTGGAAATATCAAATTCATTCTAGCACAGAAAAAGAGATGAGGACTGGGGCAGATCAGCAATGATCGTTCTGAGAGTGGTTTGAGGGGCTGAGTTGCCTACCCCTGCTCCTAGTTCCTGATGTGCTCATGTACCTTGGATAGAAAAATGAATGTTGTTGATTTGGACATATATATATATTTCTCTGTGTTTCACAAATACAACATAAAAGTGCTTCTGCTTAGAAATCTAATTGCTAAACAGTTTTCCTCAGCAATATTTGATATTAAATCATTTTTTTCTCTGGAGTGAAGTAAAATAAAAAAACATTTCTGGGTCAATTTGTGTCTCTTTGAAAATTTATTTGAGAAAAATTACTACCCTGTTGCAATTACCAGATCAGTGAAGCCTGAGGTAACGGCATTCTCTGTGCTGTTAACATTTAGCCCATTGCTGGGAATCATGGATTACATTCTTTCGGTGTCAAATGCAATTGCTCATTGGGCTATATTACACTCAGAGCCGCAATAGGTTGGTCCTTTTTTTAAACTTTAATCATTATGCTTTGATTCCCATTACTGTCCCTAACAACTGCACTGACCTCCTCCCAACCCCTTCTGACAACTCTTGACCCCTGGACTTTTAATCCTGATCACTCAGTCAGAAGATCTACTGAAGTTCTGGATGGATGTTTCAAACTCCTCCCACCTCTGCCACGCTTCAGCACCAATGCTAACCCATGGCTGACCCGGCTGGTCCTTGGCATGGCATCCCTCCTGCAGCTTTTCAGTAAAATCAAAAGCCTCCTTCCATGCCCCATACCACTGCCACACCTCCACCAAGACAGTATAGGCCTTTCTTGTCTTTCCTTTCATATTTTGTCTTTTCCTTCTTTACAAATTTTGGCCAGCTGTTATTGCTTTCTAATCTATCTTTCCCAATCCTTGAGTTTCTTAGTAAAATTGAAAGCCTCCAATGTGCTAATAATATTCTTAAACTTCTTAATTGGCCACAAACACCACACCTTCCTCTTGGTAATTCTTCAATTTGTGGATCTATTTCAGTCATCTAGCACAGACACGGGACCTTTGACCTATTGAGCTCATGCTGATCATTAACCTCCTTCACCAGGATTTTACTATCGTCATATTCCCATGAACTCCCTCCAGATTCCACCACTCACCTACACACTAGAGGGAATTTACAGAGGCCAGTTAAGATACCACCATTCCTCTGAGGGGAGTGGGAGGAGAGTGGACCACCCAGAGGAAACCCATGCAGTTACGAGGGGAGGATGCAAGTATCACACACAGAGCACCTAAGGGCAGGATTGAACCCTCTGCTAGCTGAGCCACTGGGCAATCTCAACATCAAAGAGGATTGGGAAAGATTTCCTTAAATGATTACTATCGTTCATTTGTTGTCCGCCCTTCTGAATATAATTAGTTTAATTTTTAGTTTCTGTGTATCCCTGAGATGGGTGAGACACCAGTAGTATGCCTGATATTGTAGTGTGTGAAGGAAGAGAAGTGGGTGCAGTTACTCCGTCGTGGCTATCCCTCAAGGTTGAAGATGATGGTCTTCATTCTGTTGATCAAGTGACCCACAGAGTGAAGACGCCTGTGCGTGTATTTGTTTAATGTGTACTTGATGCTGCACGCCAAGAAGCACACGATACTTCACAAATCAACCAACTGATTCCAATGGCATGGAAACCACGACAACTGGAGCTGATGGACTTTTTGCAGCCTTCATCCGCCTTCACAGCCGTTGAGTTCGAAGTAACTTCATCCGTCTGTTCCACCGTTGAGGTCTTGGTTAGATTGTATTTTGTCAGGGACCTTACCCTCAACCTTACCACCATGGGTGACCCTACCAGGAGCATAGCTCCAGGCGGTATCGCTCTCAGGATCTCAGGACCACACAAGCTTCTCCACCATGACAAGGTGACAATCCACAGAGAAGTGGGTGCTGTTACAGGAGAGAAGGTGCTCAACAAGCTAAAAGACCTAAAGGTACAGAAGTCTCCCAGACCAGATGAACTGCACCCTAGAGTTCTGAAAGAGGTAGCATTAGATATTGTGGTGGCATTAGAAATGTCACTACACTCTTTAAGAAAGGAGGAAGGCAGCAGAAAGGAAATTATAGACCAGCTAGCCTGACCTCGGTGGTTGGGAAGATGTTAGAGTCAATTGTTAAGGATGAGCTGATCAAGTACTTGGTGACACAGGACAAGATAGTACAAAGTCAACATGGTTTCCTTCAGGGAAAATCCTGCCTGATGAACCTGTTGGAATTCTTTGAGGAGATTGCAAGTAAGATAGATAAAGGGAATGCAGTGGAAGTTGTATATTTGGACTTTCAGAAAGCCTTTGACAAGATTCCACACATAAGGCTGCTTAGCACGTTAAGAGGCTCATTACAGGAAAGTTACAGGAATGTTACTAACATGGTTAGAGAATTGGTTGATTGCTAGGAGGCAGCGAGTGGGAATAAAAAGATCCTTTTCTGATTGGCTGCCAGTGACTCATGGTGTTCCGAAGGGGTCGGTGTTGGGACCACTTCTTTTTATGCTGTAGATAAATGATTTAGATGATGGAATAGATGACTTTGTTGCTAAATTTGCAGATGATAGGAAGATTGGTGAAGGGGCAAATAGTGTTGAGGAAACAGGTAGGATGCAGAAGGATTTAGACAGTTTAGGAGGATGGGCAAGAAACTGGCAAATGAAATACAATGTTGGAAGATGCATGGTCATGCGCTTTGGCAGTAGAAACAAATATACAGACTATTTTCTAAACGGGGAGAATATCCAAAAATCGGAGATGCAAAGGGACTTGGGAACCCTTGTGTTAACCCTAAAGTTAACTTGCAGGTTGAGTTGGTGGTGAGGAAGACAAATGCCATTTTAACATTAATTTCAAGAGATCTAGAGTACAAGAGCAAGGATGTGATACTGAAGCTTTATAAGGCACTGGTGAGGCCTCACCCTGAGTATTGTGAACAGTTTGGGCCCCCCATCTTAGAAAAGGCGCACTGGCATTGGAGAGGGTCCAGAGGAGGTTCACAAGGATGATTCCAGGAATGAAAGGGTTATCATATGAGGAACATTTGAGGTCTCTGGGTCTGTACTTGCTGGAATACAGAAGGATGAGGGGGTATCTCATTGATGCCTTTCAAATATTGAAAGACCTAGACAGAGTAGATGTGCAAAGGATGTCTTCCATGGTAGGAAAGTCTAGAGCAAAGAGGGCACAGCCTCAGGATAGAGAAGCACCCTTTCAAAACAGAAATGCGGAGAAATTTCTTTAGCCAAAGGGTGGTGAATATGTGGAACTTGTTGCCACATGCAGCTGTGGAGGCCAGGTCGCTGGGTGTATTTAAGAGAGTGATAGGTTTTTGACTGGACTTGGCATTAAAGGTTTCGAGAAGGAGGCTGGAAACTGGGGTTGAGGAGGAGAAAAAAAATAGGATCAGCCATGATTGAATGGTGGAACAAACTCGATGGGCCAGATGGCCTAATTCTGCTCCTATATTTTATGGTCTTATAGAGTTGTTACTGTTTGACTCCAGAAAGGAAAAGAAAAAACATCTGTAAAAGAAGGCATTTTCACTTTTTAAGCCTACACTTGAATATGTGATACTGTCAGTATGATGTGTAAGGATTATATATAAAGTTATGTTATGAACAGTTCGTGCCAAGGTTTCCATACTTCAGAACGGTGGTGCTGGCAAACAGAACTCCGTGTGCCAAACCAGACCATCCCCTGAAAGCTCCAAGCTGTTTCAATAACAATCATTCATAAGGGTTAGCACAACTGTGTCTTGCTGACAATACTCCCAGAGATATACACTTTTTTCTGTATAGTCCAGACTTTTCTCCCCAGAAGGTGTCACAGGTCAAGCATGATCCTAAAGGAGAGGTCGAGGGGGAAATAACAGAGAGAGAGTTGCTCCTCAAAGATAAAGAAATAGGACAAGGCAGTTGAACATGAACATGCAGTTCTGGAATGTGTTATAACCATTTGCACTCAATGAGGCAGGTTCCCACCTACTTCAAAAGGGCAACGATTATACCAGTGCCCAAGAGGAGCAGGGTGAGCTGCCTCAATGTCCAGTAGTACTCACATCTATGAGAGGTTGGTCATGGCTAGACTGAACTCCTGCCTCAGCAAGGATCTGGACCTACTGCAATTTGCCAGTCGCCACAATAGGTCAACGGCAGACGCAATCTCAATGGCTTTTCACACGGCTTTGGATCACCTGGACAATGCAAATACCCATGTCAGGATGCTGTTCGTTGACTATAGCTCAGCGTTTAACACCATCATTCCTATAGTCCTGATTGAAAATCTATAGAACCTGGGCCTCTGTACCTCCATCTGCAACTGGAACCTCAACTTCCTAATGGAAAGACCACAGTCTGTGTGGATTGGAAGTAACATTTTCACCTTGCTAATATGACCCTCGTGTCCAGCTTGTGTTTGGGGGAAAACAGCCAGTGGCCCCGCCCAACTGATGAACCACGTTTGTGTGGATGCTGTGCAATATACCACCCAGTTATAAACCCACAATGCAAAATATCAGACAGTACACCATATGCAATTAAATGATTGAAATTTATGAATCTTAAATTGAATATAGGATTAGTAATGAAAATTTTAAAAAAGGCCCAATTCAAGGAAAAGTCAAAAGCGCACGTTGGAGCTCATTCTTTTGGCATTCTTCCACCGTTGATCTCCTCCGAGCGTCGCCGACCTTTGGACCCACAGATCCCAGTCCAATCCAGCTCTCTCCACACGCGTCTTCCCTCTTCATCCCTGCTCAAAAAATCTCCTTCCAGATTCACAAGACAGAGCAACAACCCTAGATTGGCTAACATGCACACTAATTCCTGTTATCTCCATCAATAACCCAAACATTTCTGCTACAGAGAAACCGTTACTGCAGCAGTGAACATTACAGAGAAGCTATTACATTAGCAGTGAATCCTTACAGTGTGTTACACTCTCCCCCAACTAAATTTAGTCATGTCCTCATGACGTTGAGATAATTTGCCAACCCTTCCTGCAAAACACAAACCCCAATCCAGGTGTAAAAGACAGTGACATAGCTCCCCAAAACAGTAGAGATCACGCCCTGTTCCCCAGGCACTACGTAGGCCAACCTGTCTGGTGGTCTCCTAATTCTCTGAGACCTCCGTACCTCCTTACCTAACTCTTCAGACTCAGACGCTACTGGAGATACTTCTGGTCTACTTGGCAAGTCCTCCTCCAACCTATCATTCATGCCACCCTGCAACTCAGAGCCTTCTGTCCCGTGTCCAGGCCCCGCTTCCTCTCCTTCAGGGTCCTGCAGTAACCCAGGCTGCCCACAGATAGACCCCCCCCCCCCCCACTTCACCTGATTCAGTTTGAGAAGGGCCAGGAGTCTCTTCCTCAATCAATGGGGAGTTAGCGAAAGGCAACATATACCACACATCCAGATCATCATCCTCTGAATCGGTATCCCTCTCATGGGCAGGGGACGGGCCCAGCTTCTCCCGCTGTGGGTCCTGAAGTTGCCCTGCGTTTTTGCAGAGTCCTCTTACTAGGTGTAGGCTCCAAGTCAGGCTCTGGGTCTACCTGCACCTCTTGTCCCAGGGGCAGCAGCTGATTCCGATGGAGAATCTTGACAGGCCCATTCCCCTCCTTTGGTTTCACCTGGAAAACTGGTAGGCTTGGCATCTGACTCTCCACCACATAGGATGTTGCTGCCCAGTGGTCAGCTGACTTGTGCTTTCCAGGTAGCCCCAAATTCCTTATAAGGAATCGGTCTCCCAGCAGAAGTTGGGAGAAGCTCACTTTTTGATCATACCTCCTCTTATTTCCTCGATTCTGCTTAGCGGCCATGACCCCTTGCCAATTCATAAGCCCTTTTCAGCTCTCTTTTCATGTCAGATACATACTTCAGATAAGTCTTCGGTGGCAAGTCACCCTTGTCAGTCCCAAAACAAAGGTCAATGGGCAACCTCGCTTTGCGCCCAAACATCAGATAATATGGCGAGTACCCAGTAATTTCATTTCGTGTACAGTTGTAACAGTGAACTAGATGCCCAATATGTTGACTCCACCTGCTCTTCTTGCTGATCTCCAGGGTCCCGAGCATGTCGAGCAAGGACTGATTAAACCTCTCAGGCTGGGGAACGCCCTGCCTGTGATAGGCCGTGGTCCTCGACTTCTCAACTCCAAGCATGCCCAGTAACTCATGGATGAGTCTGCTCTCAAAGTCCCGTCCCTGGTCACTATGTATGCGCCTGGGGAGGCCACAATAAATGCAATACTTCTCCCATAACATGTTTGCCGCCGTAGTTAATTTCTGGTCCTTGGTTTGAATAGCGTGAGCATATCTAGTGTAGTGGTCCGTGATGACTAAGACATTTGCTGTGTTGCTGGCATCAGGTTCTATGGACAGGAAATCCATACACACCAGGTCCAGGGGCCCTGCACTCTGCAAGTGGGACAAAGGTGCTGTCGGCGTAGGCAATGTCTTCAGCCGTATACAGCAAATGCACAACTTACAGTATTCTTCGTCCTCTGACTTCATTCGGGGCCAGTAAAACAATCCCTAGGTCTTGCCACCCCCAAATGCCCGAACCTTCATGAAGTGACTTCAACGCAATCTTCCGATACTTCTCGGACAGAACCAGTTGGCAACGCTGAGGTCCGTCTGGGGGTGACATGAGCCGGTATAAGATCTGGTTCTTCAACTGCAACCGAGGCCATTCTTTCAGTAATGGAGACACTGAAGCGTGTTTCGTCTTCTCCGCCTGAGCCATGTCTGCCTTTTCAACCACTGACCAAATAGTGCCAATGTCCGGATCATCTCGCTGAGCAGCTGCCACTTCCCCAGAACTCAATTCCGGCAGCTGATTTGTCTTCAGAGCAGTCAGGTTACAGTAAACTTGGGGGATGGCGTCATCAGAAGCTCCCAATTGATCCACCGCTCGATCCTGCCTCTCCTTTTCCTCCACATTTACGGTGATGGCAAACTGACACATGGCCTTCACCCCAGGGGCAGGAATGCACTCCCACTCCTCGTCCCTGTCCAGTTCCTTATGCACCTGTCGGGACAAAGCATCAGCATCAATATTATCAATATTCCGGCTTCCCGGCCGGTACTTCAGGCTGAAATCATATGTAGACAATGCCACCAACCACCAATGGCCTGTGGCATCCAGTTTCGCCGAGGTCAGGATATAAGTTATGGGGTTGTTGTCCGACCTCACCCCAAACTTGGCCCCATAGAGATAGTCACTCAGCTTATCCACCATCGCCCATTTCAATGCCAGAAATTCCAACTTGTGCATGGGATAGTTTTTCTCGGAGGGCGACAGACTCTGCTGACAAACGCAAAGGACCTCAACCCAATGCCCTGATCCTAATACAGGACACCCCTTAAACCCTCTCGGCTGGCATCTGTGTGCAGTACATACGGCAATCGGGGGTCCGCAAAAGCCAGCACCAGTGCCTGGGTCAGCAGCTCCTTCAGTGACTGAAAAGCCTCCTCATACTTTACATCCCACCTCTGTCCAAACAGCTCGGATGGGTTAAGATACTCTCCACCCTCCTGTCCTTTCTCCCCCCCTCCCTTTCTTCCCCAAGGAAGGGTAACCACACAGATGCTGATTCAATGGGTGACTCACTTTGGCATAGCCCTTCACGAATCTCCGATAGTAACCACAGAACCCGAGGAACGTGCGCAGAGCGCTCACAGTCTGTGGCCTTGGCCATGTGGTCACTGCCTCAGTCTTAGCTGGGTCTGCACCTTACTCCAATAGTTGAGATTATGTGTCCAACATAGCTAACAGACGTTTTGCAGAACTGGCACTTGTCCAGGGAAAGTTTTAACCCTTCAGCTTTCAGGCGACCAAGCACCTTCAGTAGCCTCACTTCATATTCCTCCAAGGTGGATCCAAATACACTGACACTTCAAGCAAGTTCATATCCCCCACCGTCTTCTCCATGACCCGCTGGAAGGTGGCAGGGGCTCCCGATATGCCCTGGGGCATCCTTTCGAACTGGAAGAGTCCCAGAGGACATATAAAGGCTGTCTTCTCTTTGTCGGCCTCACTCATGGGGATCTGATAATATCCACTCCTCAAATCCAGCAGACTGAACCGCTTCACACCACTCAGACAGGCCAGCGCATTTTTGATCCACGGGACCACACACATGCATACCTTCCGGGTCACTACTATTGGGGACAGTAGGGGCTTCAGGACTCCGTGATGATCCCAGCTTCCAACTTACACAAATGCTGCCACACATCTTCCACGTCTGCAGGGGCCAGTCGTCGCGACCTCTCTCTAAACGAGTGTCCTCGGTCAGCGGATAATGTGACCAGTGCTCTTAGAACAACCCACATCAAACCCGCCAATGGAAAAGATACCTTCCAGCTTCACCATCTTCTCTACCAGCCTCCCTTTCCAACCCGGCGGCACCGGGGAGTCCCCGAAGTTGAATGGCTCAGCGGTCAGCTTTCCCCCTTTTTCCAATAGTTTCTCCCCAGCGTGCTTGACGGGGGCACTAGACATTACCGTCACCGGGAACAAATGCACCGGGGCATCCCCCACTTGAAGGTGACCTCCCTCTTCGTAGAGTTTCTTACGATCACTGCCATCCTGCTCGCCTGTACAACCAAGGGCTTCTGCAATTCAGGCCTCACCAGTACCCCAGCAGGAAACCCCGACTCCCCCCATGGTTTTCCAGAGCGTCCACTAAGAGGGCTTTGCCCTGAGACACTCCGGGAAATTTGGGGGTCCCTATCTCTCTTGCTACTTCCCCAGGCTGGACCACCAGTGGCTTTGACTGGGTGAACCACACAGTCTCTCGTTTAAATTCGGTGTCCAGCCCAATGCTGCCATGCGCTTCCTCAAAAGCAGCACGGAACACCGGGTGCACAGACAATATTCCCAGAAAGCTCTCACCAGCTTTATCCTTGCAGGCCCCCTAGAGTATCCTCACAAGAGGGGTGCTGGTACCCACCAGAATTGAAATGCCGCCCTTCTCAACAGGGTCTGGGAAAACCAGCAACAATGTATAAAGGACCTCAGACACTCCCACATCGGCCTCTGAGAACTCCAGTTTCACAGACAAATAACCATTGTATGGATAATCACCAGTACTGAGACCCCAAATCTCCAGTGCACTGAATGGCGTCAAGGGTAAATGCGCCAGATAATGGTTGTAAAACGAACAGTACAGTAACATGACCTGCGAGCCGGTGTCGAGTATGGCTTTAGCATAAATACCCTCTATCCATAGCAACACACTGGAGTGTGGTCCCACTAAGCCTTCAGGAACAGGGACTTTCACTTACGGGGGTTCCTTGGTACATTACTGAGAACGTGCTCCCCTAGGAACACCAGGCCAATCCCTCACTGGGTCTCCTCTAAGTTTTCCAACACCTCTCCCTGCGTGGGCACCTGGGGGCTCACTCTCCGTGGGGCTTCCTGCCACACATTACCACTGGAAGTATTCCTCTTCCTCACAGTTATAGCAGACGCCACCGGCTAACCCTCTTCTCATGGAATCCTGGCCATCTGCAGCCCTCTGTGTAGTCCATCTCCTTAGGGGGTGCCCTCTCTACCAGTCTTATCGTACGGTGGGGGGGGGGTCCAAACCCGCTGTTAACACCTGGGACATCTCAGTTCTCAGCTCTGCCACAACCTCCTTTGGCTCTGGCTTTGGGACTGGCTCTGGTCTCTTCAGCGCAGGGGGCTACTACCGAGGACTGTACCCTGCTGACATAGCCCTCCCGCACCTCCTACGCGTTCTGCTCCTTCCGTACCTCTCTGAGGTGCATTTTATGGGACTGTCGGAGACCCCAAGCAATCATGTCCTGTGGCTGGGCGCCCTTGGCTATCCGGTCTATCCTTAACTTATCCACCTCAGCCACCCAAATGACCCCCACCCCCGGTGCTGCAAACAATTTAGCTGTCTCTCTAGCCGAAAAATGTACGCAGAAAGCTTCTCCCCCTTCTCCTGACGTATGTTCTGAAACCGCGCCCCCCCCCATGAGCTCCAGTAGGCTCCCTGTCGTACCAAAAGTGCTCACCAATCCATCTAGATACTCAGCAAGGGTAGCAGAGGGTTGGCTAGTTTTCACAGCTCTCACTACATCAGCCGTCAACCCCCTCAACCTCTCAGTTAATCTGTCGCTTTTCATTATCAGAGCACTGCCACTCATCTAACAACTGAGAGGTCTACTCCAGCCACGTCTCATACTCCTCTTCCCCCTTGGGGGTAGGCGTTATTCCAGAGAACATTCTTATCTTCCGGCGGGGACCCGCTGCCTGGGCACTGGGCCACTTATTTGCTAGGGAGGTAAGGGCTGATGCCAACTCAGAACTCTCACTCTTCACTGGGGGACGGGGACTAATTAAACTTTCCAAATCCGACCACTCTTTCCCCTCACTCCTCAGAAACGAGAGAACCCTCTCTGTGAAATCTCTGCCTCCAACTCAGTTTGTGACCCAGCCTGCTAGGCTCCCTTCTCCTCCTCCCTGACAGTATGGACAGGCCATGGCCCTACCTTCCCTGGGGCACTGATAGACGCTGGCAATCCCACCGCCATTATGTCAGCGCTAGTCTGAACTAAAATAACGTCTGAGCCCACCATTTTATCAAACCTTTGCTCTATGATTTCACTTTTCCAACAGCTTTAACCATACTCAAAATTAATAATTCATCTGGGGTACAAATATCCACCCCACTCAACATGCATGAATTAATTACTGGCAATCCCACAGAGGCACACCAATGCTCCACCCCAGCAGCATCCATACCAGCACAGATTTAAACAGGGCAATCACACAGCAGCCAACGGAATCAATCCCGGACGAGCCCCCACAATTGTAATCCTCAGGCTCAGCCTGCTCGTGTTGGTCTAGGGGAAAACAGCCTCTGGCCCCGCCCAACTGAGAAATCACGTTTGTGTGGATGCTGTGTAACGTACCCCCAGTTACAAACCCACAATTCAAAATATCAGACAGTACACCAAATGCAATTAAATGATTGAACTTTATGAATCTTAATCTGAATATAGGATTAGTAATGAAAATAAAAAAAGGCCCAATTCAAGGAAAAGTCAAAAGTGCACGTTGAAACTCACTCAGTCATCATTCTTCCACCATCGATCTCCTCCGAGCGTTGCCGACCTTCAGACCCTTAGATCCCAGTCCACTCTATCTGGTATGGAGGTGGGGGGGAGGTGGCGGCTATTGCACAGGATTGAAGTAAGGTTGTAAAATTAGTCAGGTCCATCATGGGCACCAGCTTCTGTAGTATCCAAGACATCTTTAAAGAACGGTACCTCAAAATAGTGGCATTCATCATTAAGGATCTCCATCACCCAGGCTATGCCCTCTTCTCATCTCTACCATCAGGTAGGATGTACAGAAGGCTGAAGACACCCACTCGTCAAGTCAGGAACAGTTTCTTCTCCTCTGCCATCAGAATTCTGAATGGACATTGAACCCATGAAGACTGCTTCACTTCTTCTTTATTTCTGTTTTTGCACTACTTATTTAATTTAATCATTTAACATGTACATTCATACTTTAATTTCCATGTTTTTTCCTGCATTATCAAGTATTGCATTGTACTGCCGCTGCAAAGTTAACACATTTCATGACATAAGCTGATGATATTAAACTTGATTCAGATTTCTGCTATTGTAGCCCAACCACTTCAATGTTCAATGTGTTGTGTTTTCAGAGATGCTCTACTGCACACCAATGTTGTAGCATGTGATTATCTGAGTTACTGTTGCCTTCCTGTCAGCTTGAACCGGCCTGGCCATTCTCCTCTGACTTCTCTCATTAACAAGTTGGGCTCACCCACAGAACTGCCACTCACTGTATTTTTTTTGCACCATACTCTGTAAACCCTAGAAACTGGACTATTGTGTATGAAAATCTCATGCGATTAGCAGTTTCTGAGATACTCAAACCACCCCGAGTGGCACCAACAATCATTCCACGGTCAAAGTCAATTAGATCACATTTCTTCCCCATTCTGATGTTTGGTCCAAACAACTACTGAACATTTTGACCATGCTTGCATGCTTTTATACATTGAGTTGCTGCCGCATGATTGGCTGATTGGATACTTGCATTAACAGGCAGGTGTACAAGTGTACCTAATAAAGTAGCCACTGAGTGTATGTACATGTTTTAGAAATGTGCAATCCAGCAATGTCAGTGCAATAGGTCAATTCTGATAGCAGACAGTCCCTGAACACAAATAGCCTTTATTTGATCTCTAAATGACAGAGATGCTGTAGAGATGGCTGATAATTTCAAATACCATTGCATCCCTACCGTCAGCAGTTCACCATGTCCCTCCATGCTCATTCAGTGAACAAGAAAGCTCACCAGCATATTTACTGTCTTCAGCCTGTTGCAGGACCTTCACACAAAACTCATCCATTCCTTTCCTCCCACAGATGCTGTTAAACCCCCTGAGTTCTTCCAGAAGATTTTTTGCTACCTTTTTTTAGGGCTCAAAAGCCTTTGACTCTGTCAAGCAGCAGAGTCTGTGAGGAACGTTTTCTCAAGTTTGGCTGTACCTAGAATTTCAGCTTGACCTTACATCTGGTTCAGGATGACTTGCAAGCCATGATACTGACCAAAGTGTTTACAGAAGAATCAATCACAGTATAGACTGGAATCTTCTTTGCCTTTCTTGTTGCATTGCTGCACTTCAGTCTATAAAACTTCCTACTAGACCTAATCATTAGAATAAATGGAAAAGAGAGATCACATGCCAAGTTCAGTCAATCATCAGTCACTGGTCTGACACTCTTTGCTGGTGTACATTACCTTTTCAGAGGTCACCATTGTCCATCAGATCAACTGGACCAACCTCGTAGACACCATGGATGGAGAGCAGGTCAGAGTTTGAGTAACCTAGAGCAAATCACTAGCTTCCTGAAACCCCAGAACCTTTCTGATGCCTACAGAACACAAGAGAGAACTGTGACGGAATTGTCTCCACTTCCCCAGCTGTGAGACCTCTCAAAAAACTCATCAGCAAAACAAAGCAGCCTTCTTAATTGGGACCCCATCCACCACCCAAGAGTCTATTTCCTCCACTCCACCCTATGTACCATCTATAAATTACCCTGTAATTACTAGCCTAGACTAGTTCACCAACCACTGTTTCCAAGGAGGATAATAGCACACTAGGGGACCACTTAAAAGTTCTCCTCCAAACCTACCTGAAGTAGACGTATAAACTGGGTCTAAATCCTGGAACTTCCTTCCATGCAACACTACAGGAGCACATTCATCGGAAGGACTACAGCAGTTGAACAAGGAAGATACCACAATCTTCTCAGGGGCAACAAGGGACAGACAATAAATACTGGAAGCAAAGGCATTGAGAACTATCTGTTGGGACAGTTATGAACTGCAGGGAATTTCAGATCATTACTAATACATCCACAATATTCCAGGCTTCACCTTCTCTCCCCAACCTTCATTGTCCTAGCCTCCGTTGGCCTCCATGTGACTGACTTTTGTCTTGTCCTGATCTCCTCTGGGCTAAAGGAGCTTTTGTCAGCTTATAATCCATTCCATTTCCTCAATACTTTCTCTTGCCCAATATTAATTACTTTGAACTCTTCATTATCATGTTTCTTTTTTGAGCAGCACTTTGAACACAAACACTGGGGAGTTGGTCTCATATTTGCTTCTTACTTATTTATATCATTGCAGGAGCTCTTGCAATCTCTTTTTTAATGTATGTATACCCTGTTCTGGGAGGCAGGCTGGAGATATGTCTCTACCAAAGGAGGTGTAAGGCTCTCCTTCTCTCTGTAGGTCACCCTTGGGTAAGGTGATGTACATCACAAACAAGACAAAACCTGCAGAAGCTGGAAATCAAGCAACACACTCAAAATGCTGGAGGAACTCAGCACAGCAAGCTGCATCGAGGGAAAAGAGCAAACAATTGACATTTTGGGCCGAGATCCTTCATCAGCACCTGCTTAGCCCCTCGATCAAGGACACTTAAAGCCATGGGAGCAGGTAGTGGTTGGTCATATAAGCAGCTGATGCATATCAGAAGTCCTGGTTACTCGACCATTGACACCAGGCAGACAATCTCTGAAGAGTATTGATAATGGCTGTGGTCACCTGTCTTGTACAGACATTGACCAGAAGAAGGCAAGAGCAAACCAAATTACCAGGAACAATCACGGTCATGGAAAGACTATGATCGCCCACATCATATGACACAGCACGTAATGAATGAACAACACCCTGATCATTTTCCTTTTGTCTGTACATCAGCTTTAGCCTGCAATGTCAGATTACTATAATGAAGCTGGAATTGTTTGTCTCATCTTTGCAACGCATTTAATCAAGGTGGTAACTGACTATAAAGTTCTGATATATTTGGACCTTTGATGAATGATTACCTGAAACGATAATGGTTTTTCTTCTGCTGCCTGATCAGTCAAATATTCCTGACATAGCTTGCTTCTTTTTTACTGCATTGTATGCTTGGGAAATTATCTAAAAATCATTAGTACCTTGGAGCCTAAAAGTAAATGCTTGAAATTAGGTTTGTGGTTTTTGACTTGGCTCAGTTAGCATCAGTTCCATTCCTGACTAGAAAAGCTTTTGGTTCAAGTCCCTTCCAGAACAAAAGTGGAAATGAAAATGGATAAAGCTGGAATTTGTTTGAAGGTCAAGTAACATCTGTGGAATGTTGGTGTTTCAGATCTGGGATGTTATAAACAGGCAAATAACATATGTATGAAGTTGTATGAACATTTGAGGAACGTTTTCCAAGGATCACATGTTGTCCAAATGGTCAGTGTGGAATGGAACGTTGAAGGGAACTGGTAAGTCGTGATGTTCTACCTAAAGCTCCTGTGCTTCTTGGTGGTGGAGATGATGGGCACAGAAGGTGTTGGACAAGTAACTGCAATGCATGGTGCAAGTGGCACTCATTAGCTACTGTGCTCCATAGTGGAAGGAACTTACACGAATACATTTTTCATAAAAGAGACCCAGGCTGAGGTGTCTACAAAGAGTGGGTTCTACACTGACGCTCATTTGTTGGTCCAGTGTGCTGAGCTTGCTCACCCAGACGTATCACACCCGTAGCAAAGGAGTGTTACCACTGGCCTGAGGTAAACTGTGAATGAGTATCTCAGCAAGTGAACACTAGAGTAAACACTGCCGTAAGCAGGGTACTTCATGAACATTGGAAGATGGTGGAGCAGCCTGCAGTCATTTCACATGGGACACGCAATGGAAGCACAACAAGAATAAAGGACAATGTGTTCCCACTACTACTGAGATCGATCAATGATGGTCCCGTGTTCATCACTGATCACTGAGTCCATCTGCCAGATTGCTGAGCACCTGTGCTCCATCCACCAGAAAAAGCAGGATCCCCCAGTGCCTATCCATTTCAATTCCTCTTCTCATTCTCATTACAACATGTCGGTCCATGGTCTCCTCTACTGTCTTGATGAGGCTATGGCCTGGTTGGAGGAGGAACAACTTATATTAGCCTCCAGTCTGATGGCATGAACATCGATTTCACAAACTTCCAGTAATTGCACCTCCCTCCCCTTCACCATTCCCCATTCCAATTTCCATCTCACACCTTATCTCCTTATCTGCCCATCACCTCCCCCTGGTGCTCCTATCCCTCCCTTTATTCCATGGCCTTCTGTCCTCTCCCATCAGATTCCTCCTTCCCCAGCCCTGTACCTCTTTCACCAATGACTTCCCTGCTCTTTACTTCACCAATCCCCCTCTCCCGGTTTCACCTATCACCTACTCCCTTGAAGTGCCCCGCCTAGTTTTGTGCCTGGTACCGTTTTACCCAGAAATTCCTATGGCATAATCTATTTTGCATTGGATTGGCTCTTACGTTAATCAATGCAATTGTTAGCTATACTTCACAGTGTTTAACCTTCCGCTAATATTGCCCTGTCAGTGACGATCTCTCCATTAAGCTATCACATAATATCTGTTGCAATGCAGTGAAGGACAAAGAAAGAATAAGTTTCCCTCCAACCTTGAAGAAGAATTCATGACTCTTCAAAGTAACCATAATCTGTTGCAAAAAGGAATTTGATATTTATCTGAAGTAAAATGAAGTGACGGAGGCACACACTTTTACAGATTGATTTGATTTTTCTGTTTCACAGATAAGAATCTCAGAAACCATGCAAGTAAGCAACCTCCCTCATGTGACCTGAGGGATAACTGCCTCGGTAATTGCTTTGCCTGGTCTTTCGAGTTTAGAAGAGTGAGGGTGATCTTACTGAAACAAACAGTATCCCATCTCAGGAGGCATGCTGAAGTGTTTGAATGGGGACTTATTACAGAGACTCATTCCACCGAGATGCAGCACAGAGCGTCAGAGGAAGTCATTCCTCCCTGTGGCCATCAAACTTTACAACTCTTCCCTTGGAGGGTCAGACACCCTGAGCCAATAGGCTGGCCCTGGACTTATTTCCTGGCATAATTTACATATTACTATTTAATTATTTATGGTTTTATTACTATTTAATTATTTATGGTGCAACTGTAACGAAAACCAATTTCCTTCGGGATCAATAAAGTATGACTATGACTAATACTATGACTATGTGCAGGGATGTTCATATAAAACAAATATGCATTAGAACTCCCTCTCCTCTCTGGAGTTCCCTACCCGAGGAAGTTCTAGAGCCAAGATCACTGGAGGCATTTTGGGAGTTAGATAAATTGTTGAGCCATCTGGGAATGGAAGACTGTGGGGATCTAGTACAGGGGAAGAGATGGCGCCAGGAGCAGTTAGCCATGACTAGAGCGGGGCAGGCTTGATGGTCGAATGGCCTACTCCTTTTCTTCTGTGAACAAAATCTGCCTCTAGATTTTCCTTCCCAAATCCCTGGGGTTCAGAAACATGACAGTTGCAGACGGCCCTGAGGAACCAATCACCCAGACCTGCATAAAACAAAATAAATTACCCCTCATCCTTCCAGCATCCAAACAGATTAGGAATGCTGGTTATATCAAAATTGACCGAAAAATACTCTACTGCATGTCATGTACCACTTTCAATGCATAAATTTTTAAGTTGCTGAACTACATGTTATCGCATGTTCCTTTTAAATAACACTAGTTTCTACTACATTTCTGCACTTTAATGGCAAAACTGTAAAATGCAAGCAAACTAAACCAGTCTCTCTCTCCCCACCATCACCATCATAAAGAGGATGTTGCTACAACACACCAGACTACAATTGCTCTGTCCTTATGTAGGAATGAACTTGTTTACTTACTGCCCACTGGGCCACTGGCATTTAGGGCAGCAATGAAGGTCCTCCACCTCTGGTCACAAACAAGAGAAAATCTGCAGACACTGGAAATCCGAGCAGCACACACAGAATTCAGGAGCAACTCAGCAGGCCGGGCAAGACAGCATCTATAGAAAAAAGTACAGTCAACGTTTCAGGGTGAAACCCGACTGTACTCTTTTCCATAGATGCTGCCTGGCCTGCTGAGTTCCTCCAGCATGTTGTGTGTGCTCCTCCATCTCTGGTGGTGTTCAGGGCTTCCTTCATCATGTCAGCAGCTTCGTCTCAGTTTTCACTACTGTCCGTCATGCAAGCCCCAGCTGGAGACTCAGGAATACCATCACACTCAGATGTAGAAGGATTCTTCATTGCAGTTTCCATAACTATTTTATTTTACCAGTCAGGGTTGTTAGCCTTGAGCTGAAACTCCGAATCTGGAGGACTACTGGACCACTCTTCGTCTGGCCTCTACCATTTGACCTGTTTGACATGGGTGACCCTACCGAAAGCTAAACCTCAAGGCCCAGACTCTATTGATTCAAGAGAAGTGGGCTTCAGAGGCTGAGCCAGCATTTAATTGGTGTTTCTGAGCTCCACCTTGAGTCACTGCAGTCCTTGAAGTGTGGATCTATCTTCAATGCCGCTACGGAGAGAGTTCCAGGACTTTGACACAGTGACGGTGTGGAACAGTGATATATTTCCAAGTCAGGATCGTATGTGGCCTGGAGGACAACTGTCGGGGTAGAGGTTCCTTGTATTAGCTGCCCTTGTCCTTCTAGCTGGTAGAGATTGTGAGCTTGGAACGTCAGATGATGGAGTCTTGGTGGGTTGTTGCAGCGCATCTCGTAGATGCTACAAACTGCTGCTACTGAGCAGTCATGATGGAGAGAGTGAATGATTGGGATCCCGTTTGCTACAACCTGCATGACCTTGGCCTTTCTTGAGCACTGCTGAAGCAGCACACATCCAGGCAAGTGGAGTTAGAATATTTTGCATAACGGTTGAAATAACGGTTGAAATAAAATTCCCTGTTCAGTTTTAGTATTGTCATTGAAATAAATAATTTCCACCTTGCATGAGAATTCCAGCTGTATAAATACCAAATACTGTACAAGTTTGTGGTCTTGACTGCAGTGACTTTCAGGGAAAGCTTTAGCCTAGACAATTGTTGACTTTGCTAAATTTACAGTCCTGCTGACAAGGAGTGAGTTTTTCCACAAGTGAGATGAGTTAACTACAGCTGAACACAAAAGACAGCGAGATAACTCACCCCTCTGCCCAAAGAAAGAAAACCTTGCTGACACTTCGGTTCATGCAGGTACATTTGAAAGGGATGGTTATGACGTCAGTAGCTTGGGAAAAATTGGAAAGTTCCCAAGGAAGAGGCACACACAACAGTGAATGCTTTCATTCTCATTCAAATGTTTTTAACTCAAACAGCACTCAGAAAGCAAGGATAAAGAAGGCAGTTCCTCAAGTGCAAATCCTCAAATTTGAGGTGTTACCGGCTCAATATCCTCACAGATATGCACATATATGCTCGAGTCAGTATACAACACACACACAAATGCTGTACATGCATACACTCAAGAGCATCCACACATATATGGACACAGACACTCATGTAGACCACATGCATATGCAAACACAAATACATGCACACATGTTAAGACATAGAAACACAGACACACACACACACACACACACACACACATATACACATACAGACAGACAGACTCAAACACACACACACACACACACACACATATATATACAAAGTTCCCTCCAACACTACCCAGCTCACAATATATTTTCACACTCTCCCCGCCCCTGCACACTCTCCCTGCCCCTCCATGCTCTCCCCGCCCCTCCATGCTCTCTCCGCCCCTGCACACTCTCCCTGTCCCTGCACACTCTCCCTGCCCCTGCACACTCTCCCCACCCCTCCATGCTCTCTCCGCCCCTGCACACTCTCCCTGTCTCTGCACACTCTCCCTGCCCCTGCACACTCTCCCCGCCCCTGCACACTCTCCCCACCCCTCCACATTCTCCCTGCCCCTGCACACTCTCCCTGCCCCTCCATGCTCTCCCCGCCCCTGCACACTCTCCCCTCCCCTGCACACTCTCCCTGCCCCTCCATGCTCTCTCCGCCCCTCCATGCTCTCTCCGCCCCTCCATGCTTTCCCTGCCCCTGCACACTCTCCCTGCCCCTGCACACTCTCCCTGCCCCTGCACACTCTCCCTGCCCTAGCCCAATCCCCTGACCTTGCACCTACCCTCCCCCAGCTGCCCTGCTCCAATCCAATCCCATCCTCACATTGCCCCTTTCATTAAACTGCTTAAGATTTAGAGTTAGATCTTCACTGGGATGAAGATGCTTAAAGAAAACTGAACAGGTTTCATTTTGAGAGACCTCACAAGGAACAATGTTGCTTTTGTCTATTAATTTAAATCAAAGTTTCAGCCAAAACACTTATGTGCAGAATCCATCACCCACCCCCACCCCCCGCCCTTGTTTACAGTGCATTCCATTTACTTGATGGTAAAAAATCAAATGAAGCACAAGGCAACTCCTTGAAATATTCAATAACTTGCCTCTAGCTGTTGCATTGTCAACAACTTAAAAGCCTTTGCCATCAAAAGATGCAGTTTAACTGCACAGAGATACATTATGCATGTTGAATGAACACTGAATCCTAAGTAAGCATTCTCCCAACTTGCACTTTCCACCCATTAATTCCCATCGATTGTTCCAGTTGCCCTTACTTGTCCTACTCTTCTTGAACATCCATAATTTTAGATTGGTGGCACCAACATTTTTCAACTGGTGCCAATCACTGCTCTCGCTCAGTCAATGCATCTTCCTTCCCACAACTTCCTACACAGTCTCTCTCCTTCTCCACACCAAGCTCTCACACTACATATTCGAACTCATCTTCCCCCATTCTGTCACACCCACCCTTCCTCCTTGACTTTGCACCTTTTCCTCATCCACAATCATAGGATGGGAACCTCTGGCATTGCTATAATAGCACATATGAACTCTCTGTCCATCCTACCCTGAACTTTGTCAGAGACAGATTAAATCTATATCATTATTGGAATGGAGCCATAAGTAATTTCCCGAGTGCAGTAACAAGCAAGATTAGATGAGTGGGAAGTATCTGAGGTCTTTTCTCTGGCTGGGCCAATTCATTCTTGCTATGAGGACAGGAGGCTTAGATAATTGGAGGTTCATCATCTTACCTTACTGTAGGACAGTGTCCCAGCCCCAGCTCACTTCACCAGGAAGTCTAAAGTAGGGGACAACTAACAGAATGCTGGAGGAACTCAGCAGATCAGGCAGCATCTGGGCAGGGAAATAGGCAGTTGATATCTTGGGCTGAGACCCTTCATCAGTCCCCATGAAAGGTCTAGACCTGAAACGCTGACTGCTTATTTCCCTTCACAGACGCTGTCTGACCCTTCAGCTCCTCCAGTATGCTGTTGGCTTCTCCTGATTTGTATTTCCTCCACCCTCTTGTATTTCCTAAAGCAAGTGGTGTTCATGAATGATTGTAGAATATGCACATCCTCAGGAAATGAATCAGATCATACCTTCATGGATTTAGACCTTGGTCTGGTTGGTAATTCACAGTACAGGTGACCATCTCCACCTGGTAAAAATAAGCCACCACCCCTTCCCTTTCACGGTCAATCCCGCCACTAACTGCTGCACCATCTCTTCCTCGTTGTCACTGTGGGTTTTGAGCAATGAGGAAGGGTTAATTAGCAATCTTGTCGTGAGAGGCCCCTTGGGTAAGAGTGACCATAACATGGTGGAATTCTTCATTAAGATGGAGAGTGACATAGTTAATTCAGAAACAAAGGTTCTGAACTTAAAGAGGGGTAGCTTTGAAGGTATGAGACATGAATTAGCTACGATAGACTGGCAAATGACACTTAAAGGATTGACGGTGGATATGCAATGGCAAGCATTTATAGATTGCATGGATGAACTACAACAATTGTTCATCCCAGTTTGGCAAAAGAATAAATCAAGGAAGGTAGTGCACCCATGGCTGACAAGAGAAATTAGGGATAGTATCAATTCCAAAGAAGAAGCATACAAATTAGCCAGAGAAAGTGGCTCATCTAAGAACTGGGAGAAATTCAGAGATCAGCAGAGGGGGACAAAGGGCTTAATTAGGAAGGGGAAAAAAGATTATGAGAGAAAACTGGCAGGGAACATAAAAACTGACTGTAGAAGCTTTTATAGATATGTAAAAAGGAAAAGACTGGTAAAGACAAATGTAGATCCCCTACAGACAGAAACAGGTGAATTGATTATGGGGAGCAAGGACATGGCAGACCGATTGAATAATTACTTTGGTTCTGTCTTCACTAAGGAGGACATAAATAATCTTCCAGAAATAGTACGGGACAGAGGGTCCAGTGAGATGGAGGAACTGAGCGAAATACGTGTTAGTAGGGAAGTGGTGTTAGGTAAATTGAAGGGATTCAAGGCAGATAAATCCCCAGGGCCAGATGGTCTGCATCCCAGAGTGCTTAAGGAAGTAGCCCAAGAAATAGTGGATGCATTAGTGATAATTTTTCAAAACTCGTTAAATTCTGGACAAGTTCTTGAGGATTGGAGGGTGGCTAATGTAACCCCACTTTTTAAAAAAGGAGGGAGAGAGAAACCAGGGAATTAGAGACCGGTTAGCCTAACGTCGGTGGTGGGGAAACTGCTGGAGTCAGTTATCAAGGATGTGATAACAGCACATTTGGAAAGTGGTGAAATCATCGGACAAAGTCAGCATGGATTTGTGAAAGGAAAATCATGTCTGACAAATCTCATAGAATTTTTTGAGGATGTAACTAGTAGAGTGGATAGGGGAGAACCAGTGGATGTGGTATATTTGGATTTTCAAAAGGCTTTTGACAAGGTCCCACACAGGAGATTAGTGTGCAAACTTAAAGCACACGGTATTGGGGGTAAGGTATTGATGTGGATAGAGAATTGGTTAGCAGACAGGAAGCAAAGAATGGGAATAAACGGGACCTTTTCAGAATGGCAGGCGGTGACTAGTGGGGTACCGCAAGGCTCAGTGCTGGGACCCCAGTTGTTTACAATATACATTAATGACTTGGATGAGGGAATTAAATGCAGCATCTCCAAGTTTGCGGATGACATGAAGCTGGGCTTCAGTGTTAGCTGTGAGGAGGATGCTAAGAGGATGCAGGATGACTTGGATAGGTTGGGTGAGTGGGCAAATTCATGGCAGATGCAATTTAATGTGGATAAATGTGAAGTTATCCACTTTGGTGGCAAAAATAGGAAAACAGATTATTATCTGAATGGTGGCCGATTAGGAAAAGGGGAGGTGCAACGAGACCTAAGTGTCATTATACACCAGTCATTGAAAGTGGGCATGCAGGTACAGCAGGCAGTGAAAAAGGCGAATGGTATGCTGGCATTTATAGCAAGAGGATTCGAGTACAGGAGCAGGGAGGTACTACTGCAGTTGTACAAGGCCTTGGTGAGACCACACCTGGAGTATTGTGTGCAGTTTTGGTCCCCTAATCTGAGGAAAGACATCCTTGCCATAGAGGGAGTACAAAGAAGGTTCACCAGATTGATTCCGGGGATGGCAGGACTTTCATATGAAGAAAGACTGGATGAACTAGGCTTGTACTCATTGGAATTTAGAAGATTGAGGGGGGATCTGATTGAAACATATAAAATCCTAAAGGGATTGGACAGGCTAGATGCAGGAAGATTGTTTCCGATGTTGGGGAAGTCCAGAACGAGGGGTCACGGTTTGAGGATAAAGGCGAAGCCTTTTAGGACTGAGATTAGGAAAAACTTCTTCACACAGAGAGTGGTGACTCTGTGGAATTTTCTGCCACAGGAAACAGTTGAGGCCAATTCATTGGCTATATTTAAGAGGGAGTTAGATATGGCCCTTGTGGCTAGGGGGATCAGAGGGTATGGAGGGAAGGCTGGTGCAGGGTTCTGAGTTGGATGATCAGCCATGATCATAATAAATGGCGGTGCAGGCTCGAAGGGCCGAATGGCCTACTCCTGCACCTATTTTCTATGTTTCTATGTTTTGATGTAACCACACTAGCTGCACAAAAAGTGTGGCATTATGAGCAGGTAGTGAATCCGCAAGGCATTTCCACCTGCTACAGGTCAGAAGCGTCATGAAACACACTGAGATTTCCTGAAAAATGACGAAATCAACAGTAGTCTATATGACCAGCACCATCTGAGACAAAGCAGTATTCCAAATTTACCACCACTGCAAACATCCTTCCTCCCTCTACCACAAGAACACAGTGTAATCCATGAATAAGAAACACCTCATCAACCCCTGTCCTCCAAGGACAGCAGGCAACCGTGACCACCACCTACCAGGAAGGCACACATCAGAATATTCCTTTACTGTTTATAAGTTTGAACTCCCCAGTTAACAATTCTCGGGACGTGTATTTATGTGAAAGGCAACAGTTTGAAATGGTGGTTCCTGAAATCTTCTCAAA
Source organism: Mobula birostris (assembly GCF_030028105.1). Lineage (NCBI taxonomy): Eukaryota > Metazoa > Chordata > Chondrichthyes > Myliobatiformes > Myliobatidae > Mobula > Mobula birostris. The sequence continues at coordinate 707,978 of NW_027275721.1, forward strand.
GAATACAAATAAAAACCAAAATGAACACAGAAAAAGCTAAAATTACTCATCAGGAATACCTGCGTCATTATTACAACTCGGGATGTTTCTCGTATAATATGACCTATTGGTCATGTTACATGTTACACGGAGACAGAAGCTCCATTTGATTTAGGTTGCCGAATTAGGTCATACTAAAGGTGAATTTGCGCCGGCTGGTGGCGTAGTGGCATCAGCGCCGGTCTTCTGAGCAAAGGCTCCCGAGTTCGAATCCAGCCGGCTCCCTCGCACGCTTTCCATCATGCTGGGTTGAGTGTCGAGCTAGCAACTCGGCCTCGCAAAAATAAGAAAGCCTGCTAAAAAAACTCCGTCACGACAGCATCCCAATGACTCCACCCGGAGTTAAGGGCTTTCTTCTTCTTCAAAGCTGAGTTGGCAGAATACAAGTAATTATGGATAAGGGGCTGGTCATTTAAAACAAGAGACTACAAATGCTGTATCAGTAAAAAGCTGGAGGAACTCAGCAGGACAGGCAGCACCTGGCCAGGGAAATGAACAGACCTTGCTTTGGGGCAAGACTTTCATCTACATTGAAAGATAGGAGAGACATGGCCAGTACAAAGGGGTGAGGGGGAGGGGTGAAGCAAGAGCCAGCAAGCATTTGTTGTGTCTGTTAAAGGAGGGGTGACAGGCATATGGAAGAGAAGAAAGGGAAATAGCAATGGAGGCTGGAAGGTGTTTGGTGGATGGGCTGTGGATGATGGAATCTGATAGGAAAGGAGGCATGAAATCAAGTGAAGAAGGTAGAAGCAGTGGGAGAGGGAACTGAGTGGGAGGACCATGTGGGAGGACTGAGTGGGCAGAGGAGAGGATAGGATCAGGATTATGGGGAAATCTGTGGATGTAGGAGGGACTAGGTAGATCAGGAAGCAAGAGAGAAAAGGGACAGTGGGAGAGCAGGTTACCTGAAATTACCCAAAATTTAAAACCAAGTAACAAAAGTACTTCTTTTTGCAGAGGACAGTGAATCAATGGAACTCCAGGGTGTTGTGAAGGCCCTATTAATAGATATTAATTTGGAAATAAATAAACGTTTGAAAGATCGTTGGATTAGCAGAGAAGAAGAGCTGGCAGCCTACTCCTACTCCTACAACAGGAATTCTGCAGATGCTGGAAATTCAAGCAACACACATCAAAGTTGCTGGTGAACGCAGCAGGCCAGGCAGCATCTCTAGGAAGAGGTGCAGTCGACGTTTCAGGCCGAGACCCTTCGTCAGGACTAACTGAAGGAAGAGTTAGTAAGAGATTTGAAAGTGGAACGGGGAGGGGGAGATCCGAAAAGATAGGAGAAGACAGGAGGGGGAGGGATGGAGCCAAGAGCTAGACAGATGATTGGCAAAGGGGATATGAGAGGATCATGGGACAGGAGGCTCGGGGAGAAAGACGGTTGGGGGGGGACCCGAAGGATGGGCAAGTGGTATAATCAGAGGGACAGAGGGAGAAAAAGGAGAGTGAGGGAAAGAATGTGTGTATAAAAATAAATAATGGATGGGGCACGAGGGGGAGGTGGGGCATTAGCGGAAGTTAGAGAAGTCAATGTTCATGCCATCAGGTTGGAGGCCACCCAGACGGAATATAAGGTGTTGTTCCTCCAACCTGAGTGTGGCCTCATCTTTACAGTAGAGGAGGCCGTGGATAGACATGTCAGAATGGGAATGGGATGTGGAATTAAAATGTGTGGCCAATGGGAGATCCTGCTTTCTCTGGTGGACAGAGCTACTGGGAGATCCTGCTTTCTCTGGTGACCTAGGCTCTGTCCGCCAGAGAAAGCAGGATCTCCCAGTGGCCACACATTTTAATCCCACATCCCATTCCCACTCTGATATGTCTATCCACGGCCTCCTCTACTGTAAAGCTGAAGCCACACTCAGGTTGGAGAAACAACACCTTATATTCCGTCTGGGTGGCCTCCAACCTGATGGCATGAACATTGACTTCTCTAACTTCCGCTAATGCCCCACCTCCCCCTCATACCCCATCCGTTATTTATTTTTATACACACATTCTTTCTCTCTCTCTCTCCTTTTTCTCCCTCTGTCCCTCTCACTATACCCCTTGCCCATCCTCTGGGTTCCCCCCCTACCTTGTCTTTCTTCCCGAGCCTTCTGTCCCATGATCCTCTCATATCCCCTTTGCCTATCACCTGTCCAGCTCTTGGCTCCATCCCTTCCCCTCCTGTCTTCTCCTATCATTTTGGATCTCCCCCTCCCCCTCCCACTTTCAAATCTCTTACTAACTCTTCCTTCAGTTAGTCCTGATGAAGGGTCTTGGCCTGAAACGTCGACTGTACCTCTTCCTGGAGATGCTGCCTGGTCTGCTGCGTTCACCAGCAACTTTGATGCGTGCTACTCCTACTCCTATTTTCTTTGTTGTTTTTGTGTTTTTTTATCCAAACTCACTTTCTCAGAGATATTCACTCATCCCCTCCCTCATCTTCACTGCTACCTAAAGCTAACTTCGTCCCTATTTCCTGCATGTATAATGTTAACTCTTTTCCTGGATGCTGCCTGACCTGTTGAGTGTTTCCGATAGTTTCTGGTTTTATTTCAGGTTTCCAGCATTCTGCACCTTCTTTTTATTTACATAAAATAAAGAACTAAATACATTGTCACCGGTACTGCTTTCTTTCAATTAATGAACAAAAATAATAATGCTTTCTTTATTGTGAATACATTAGAATTTAATACACAACCCCCTCATAACATGGAAATATTTATATTATATTAACGCATAACTCTGCTAAAATAAACTCTCAGATTAAACAAAAAGGTTAAACTTAAATTCTCAATGTCTTGGAATTCTATACATTATTATTATTATGATTATAGAAACATAGAAACATAGAAAATAGGTGCAGGAGTAGGCCATTCGGCCCTTCGAGCCTGCACCGCCATTTATTATGATCATGGCTGATCATCCAACTCAGAACCCTGCCCCAGCCTTCCCTCCATACCCCCTGACCCCCGTAGCCACAAGGGCCATATCTAACTCCCTCTTAAATATAGCCAATGAACTGGCCTCAACTGTTTCCTGTGGCAGAGAATTCCACAGATTCACCACTCTCTGTGTGAAGAAGTTTTTCCTAATCTCAGTCCTAAAAGGCTTCCCCTCTATCCTCAAACCGTGACCCCTCGTTCTAGACTTCCCCAACATCGGGAACAATCTTCCTGCATCTAGCCTGTCCAATCCCTTTAGGATCTTATACGTTTTAATCAGATCCCCCCTCAATCTTCTAAATTCCAACGAGTACAAGCCCAGTTCATCCATTCTTTCTTCATATGAAAGTCCTGCCATCCCAGGAATCAATCTGGTGAACCTTCTCTGTACTCCCTCTATGGCAAGGATGTCTTTCCTCAGATTAGGGGACCAAAACAGCACACAATACTCCAGGTGCGGTCTCACCAAGGCCTTGTACAACTGCAGTAGTACCTCCCTGCTCCTGTACTCAAATCCTCTCCCTATAAATAGCAGCATACCATTCGCCTTTTTCACCGCCTGCTGTACCTGCATGTCCACTTTCAATGACTGGTGTATAATGACACCCAGGTCACGTTGCACCTCGCCTTTTCCTAATCGGCCACCATTCAGATAGTAATCTGTTTTCCTATTTTTGCCACTAAAGTGGATAACTTCACATTTATCCACATTAAATTGCATCTGCCATGAATTTGCCCATTCACCCAACCTATCCAAGTCACCCTGCATCCTCTTAGCATCCTCCTCACAGCTAACACTGCCACCCAGCTTCGTGTCATCCGCAAACTTGGAGATGCTGCATTTAATTCCCTCATCCAAGTCATTAATATATATTGTAAACAACTGGGGTCCCAGCACTGAGCCTTGCGGTACCCCACTAGTCACCGCCTGCCATTCTGAAAAGGTCCCGTTTATTCCCACTCTTTGCTTCCTGTCTGCTAACCAACTCTCCACCCACACCAATACCTTACCCCCAATACCGTGTGCTTTAAGTTTGCACACTAATCTCCTGTGTGGGACCTTGTCAAAAGCCTTTTGAAAATCCAAATATACCACATCCACTGGTTCTCCCCTATCCACTCTACTAGTTACATCCTCAAAAAATTCTATGAGATTCGTCAGACATGATTTTCCTTTCACAAATCCATGCTGACTTTGTCCGATCATTTCACCACTTTCCAAATGTGCTGTTATCACATCCTTGATAACTGACTCCAGCAGTTTCCCCACCACCGACGTTAGGCTAACCGGTCTATAATTCCCCGGTTTCTCTCTCCCTCCTTTTTTAAAAAGTGGAGTTACATTAGCCACCCTCCAATCCTCAGGAACTAGTCCAGAATCTAACGAGTTTTGAAAAATTATCACTAATGCATCCACTATTTCTTGGGCTACTTCCTTAAGCACCCTGGGATGCAGACCATCTGGCCCTGGGGATTTATCTGCCTTCAATCCCTTCAATTTACCTAACACCACTTCCCTACTAACATGTATTTCGCTCAGTTCCTCCATCTCACTGGACCCTCTGTCCCCTACTATTTCTGGAAGATTATTTATGTCCTCCTTAGTGAAGACAGAACCAAAGTAATTATTCAATTGGTCTGCCATGTCCTTGCTCCCCATAATCAACTCACCTGTTTCTGCCTGCAGGGGACCTACATTTGTCTTTACCAGTCTTTTCCTTTTTACATATCTATAAAAGCTTTTACAGTCCGTTTTTATGTTGCCTGCCAGTCTTCTCTCATAATCTTTTTTCCCCTTCCTAATTAAGTCCTTTGTCCTCCTCTGCTGAACTCTGAATTTCTCCCAGTCCTCAGGTGAGCCACTTTCTCTGGCTAATTTGTATGCTGCTTCTTTGGAATTGATACTATCCCTAATTTCTCTTGTCAGCCACGGGTGCACTACCTTCCTTGATTTATTCTTTTGCCAAACTGGGATGAACAATTGTTGTAGTTCATCCATGCAATCTTTAAATGCTTGCCATTGCATATCCACCGTCAATCCTTTAAGTGTCATTTGCCAGTCTATCTTAGCTAATTCACGTCTCATACCTTCAAAGTTACCCCTCTTTAAGTTCAGAACCTTTGTTTCTGAATTAACTATGTCACTCTCCATCTTAATGAAGAATTCCACCATATTATGGTCACTCTTACCCAAGGGGCCTCTCACGACAAGATTGCTAATTAACCCTTCCTCATTGCTCAAAACCCAGTCCAGAATAGCCTGCTCTCTAGTCGGTTCCTCGACATGTTGGTTCAAAAAACCATCCCGCATACATTCCAAGAAATCCTCTTCCTCTGCACCTTTACCAATTTGGTTCACCCATTCTACATGTAGATTGAAGTCACCCATTATAACTGCTGTTCCTTTATTGCACACATTTCTAATTTCCTGTTTAATACCATCTCCGACCTCACTACTACTGTCAGGTGGCCTGTACACAACTCCCACCAGCGTCTTCTGCCCCTTAGTGTTACGCAGCTCTACCCATATCGATTCCACATCTTCCCGGCTTATGTCCTTCCTTTCTATTGCCTTAATCTCTTCTTTAACCAGCAACGCCACCCCACCTCCCCTTCCTTCATGTCTATCCCTCCTGAATATTGAATATCCCTGAACGTTGAGCTCCCATCCCTGGTCACCCTGGAGCCATGTCTCTGTGTTCCCAACTATATCATAATCATTAATAACAATCTGCACTTTCAATTCATCCACCTTATTACGAATGCTCCTTGCATTGACACACAAAGCCTTCAGGCGCTCTTTTACAACTCTCTTAGCCCTTATACAATTATGCTGAAAAGTGGCCCTTTGTAATGCTTGCCCTGGATTTGTCGGCCTGCCACTTTTACTTTTCTCCATAGTACTTTTTGTTTCTACCCTCACTTTACACCCCTCTGCCTCTCTGCACTGGTTCCCATCCCCCTGTAGTGAACTAACCTCCTCACGCCTAGCCTCTTTAATTTGATTATGAGGACAAGCAGTCCCCTTTTATTGTCATTTAGTAATGCATGCATTAAGAAATGATAAAATGTTTCCTAACATACAGTAATAGAGTTCAGACAATTGTGTTAGCTTTGAAAAGAAACAGATACAATAACCATTATTACTAACAATTACACACTTATAATTAGAATTATTACCAATAATTATATGTGAATCATGATACATATACTTAAGGTATTAACAATACCAAATAGAAAACTATATTGTAGCACATTGATTACTTTTAAAGTACAGTATGTGCCATAATACGCAAGAAGGTATTGCATTCCAATTTTCAGTATGTCGTTGATGTAATGCATAGCTACAGTGAGTCTATAATGTGAGGCTGGATGGCAATCTTGACAGGAATTGTGTTGAGGAGACTGTATGTGGATCCCAAAAGCACGATGTGAGGCCGGAGGGATGGGAAAAGAAAGAGGAGAGCAATGAAAGGTCAATATGATAAGCGACATGCCGTCCTCAATGGCGTATATTTTCTGCATCAGTAAAGTGATGTGCTAAGATCCAGGTCTGTGGTTGAAGTTCAGCTGGCAATTCCATGGGAGGCTGGGGGGAAGGCTCTGTTTAGGTTGTTTCAAATAAAGTGTATTCAGGATTTGGGTTTGATTTGCTGTTTCTGAATAGGAAATAAAACATAGGAATATTTCAAGAGTCATGTGCATACAGAGTCTTTGTTTACCTAAATATCCAAAAATCTCTCAATATTCATTCTGAATAAACTCAGCTATTGAAATTCTACAGCCCTCTTGGGTAGAGAATTTCAATGTCTTTCTACTGAATGAAAAGGAGTCTTTTCATCTGTGTTCCGAATGGCCAATTCTTATATTGTGTGTGCAACACCTGATTTCAAACACCCCATTCAAGGGAAACATCGTTCCTGCAGCTTCCATGTTAACTCCTTAAGAATTCTGCATGTTTTAATGATATTACCAAAACTGCCAAGTCTTATTAATTTTTCCCCATACTATCCCAGCATCTGATCCAGTGAACCTTCACTGCTCTCCCTCTACTACTACTACACGTTTACTTATAGACCCCAAATGTCTACATAAGACTATAAGACCATAAGACATCAGAGCACAATTAGGACATTCGGCCCATCAAGTCAGCTCTGTCATTTGACCATGGCTGATTTATTTTCCCCTCTCAATCTCATTCCCTTGCCTTCTCCTTGTAACTTTTCACACTCTTACAATTCAGGAACCCAGCAACATCTGCTTTAAATATATTCAATGGCTTGGTCTCCACAGCCGCCTGTGGCAATGATTTCCATAGGTTCATTACCCTCTGGCTAAAGAAATTCCTCCTTGTTTGTATTCTAAAGGAATTTCCTTTTATGTGTTCTCTGGTCCTAGACTCTTCCACTACTGGAAACAACTTCTCACAGTCCACCCTATCCAGGCCTTTCAATATTCAGCAGATTTGAATAGGATCCCCCTGATCTGTCTAAACACCAATGAGTACAGGCTCAGAGCAATCAAATGCTCCTCACGCATTAACCCTTTCCTGCTCAGGATTGTTCTTGTAAAGCTCCACTGTACTCTCTCCAATGTCAGCACACCTTCTCAGATATGTGACCCAAAAATGTTCACAATACGTCAGATGAAGCTTGGTCAATGCTATAGAATCACCTTGCTTTATATTCTGAACATCTGGAAATGAATGCTATCATTGCAGTTGCCTTCCTTACTACAGACTCAACCTTTGTGGAATCCTGCACTAGGGCTCCCAAATAACACACACAAAATCCTGGAGCAACTCAACAGGCCAGGCAGCACCTAGGAAAAGAGTACAGTCAACGTTTTGGGCCCAAACCCTTCGGTAGGATTCTCAAGTCCCTTTGCATCTCTGATTTCTGAATTCACTCCCAGTTTAGAAGATAGTCTATGCTTTCATGCTTTCTACCAAAGTGTAGGACCATACACTTCCCCATACTATATTCCATCTCCCACTTCTTGCAACCTGTTCAAGTCTTTCTACAGATTCCCTGCCTCCTCAATGTTACTTGTCCTCCACTTGTCTTTGTATCATACATGAACTTAACCACAAAGCCATCAAACATGTCATTAACATGTAACCCACAAAACGCACAGAGCCTGGGGGATTTGCACTAATCACTGGCAGCCAATCTTTGCTTTTTTTCTCCAGTTCGAGAAAACTATCTATCTATGTGATTACCTTTCCTCTAATACCATATGCAACTCCCTTGTTTAGCAGTTACATGAGGCATGTTGTCAAATGCCTTTTGAAAATCCAAGTACAAACAGACTCTCTTTTGTGTATCCTGCCTGCTACTTCCGCAAAACAATTTGAACAGATTTGTCAGGCAATATTTACCTTTAAGAAATCCATGCTGACTTCAATCTATGTTATCATATGCTTCCATGTACCCTGAAATGGAATCTAAAATCTTATCAACCTGCCTGTAAGTTCCTGTCTTTTGCCTCCTTGAAGAGTAAAGTGACATTTGCTATTTCCCAGTGGTCTCAAACCATTCCTGTCTCCAGTGGCTCTTGAAAGATGATGACTAATGCTTCCGCAGTCTCTTCAGTTACGTCTTTCAACACCCAGGGATGTAGTCCATCTGATCCAGGTAACTTATTTACCGTCAGATATTCACTCTTGTCTCTCTTATACTCCTATCTTAGATGAAAAACTAATGGTATCTTCTTATATATTAATGGCTGGCTTACCTTCATATTTAACCTTTTCTCCCCTTATTGTTTTTTTCAGTTGCCTTCTGTTCATTTGTAAAGTTTCTCCAATCCTCTAACTTCTGCTAATTGTTGTAATACTCTGTGCCCTCTCTTTTGCTTTTATGCTGTCTTTGATTCTCTTGTCAGCAACAGTCTCCTTATTTTCATTTTAGAATGTTTCTTCTTTGGGATAAAATGGTCCAGTGTCTTCCATATTCCAGATGGAGTCTCACCACTGCTCCATACAATTGGAGCAAGACACCTCCACCTTCAGGCTCAGCAAACAGCCTAATTGTCTTCCTAATTCCTTGCAGCATCATTCTAATGAACCTGTTCTGCATGTCCCACAAGACTTCATGAGTTACAGCACCCAGAAATGGTCTTACATATAGCTTTCCAGATGAGATCGAACCTGAGCTTTCAATGACTGTACTGTGTCCTCTTTAAGAGTGATTCCAGCACTGGGCCAGCCTCATTAAAACGTATGGAGTGGGGTTTAAGTAGTCACTCACAATGAAGGACACAAGGCAGATGCAGGCAAAAAGTCTACATGAAACTCAAAGGGAAAATTCCATGGACACGTGATACACAAAGTGTTGTCAAGAATAAGAATAAAACAGTGGTGTGTTCAAAGCTACTAACTGCTATCTGCTCAGAACTCAGACAACCAATATTCCGTCTCCCTGGAGAAACCTTAACCCTCGAGTTAGATGTTTTAGATTTATTTCTGACTCAGGAATTAAAATGTATCCAGAGAGCTACAAATGGATGAGAAATTTTGTACATTAAACCAGCAGTCAAGACAAGGCATCTGTTTGTCTGTAACAGAGCAGGGATTAGACATGAGCTGAGAGATAGTTTAGCCTGCATTCTCCAGTGTTCCTTTCCCAAACTGCTTGAAGATTTGTGATCACCTCTGCAATGCTTTGGTTCCCAATGAGTCTGACTCAGGCTACTGTGAACACAAATACCAGCTGAGCATTTCCTCACTTTGATTTTTTTCATTAGTACTTTTGAGAGCTAAAATACTGAAAAATTATTATTCAATTAGGTATCTTCCTGAAACAAAGATAGCATAACATTTTCTTATCCAGACTTAGTAGTGATAGTTACACAGCATAGGACCTCCCTTCATCACAACTCAACCTTGCCTACCCAAGCTCGCCCCATATATAGTATCTGCATTGACACACATTCTTCTAAGTGTTTCCTATCTACGTACTTGTCCAAATGTCCTTTAAAGGTTGTAATTGTATCCACCCCTACAAGTTCCTCAGGTAGCTTGCTCCATATCCCAACCATACTCTGTGTAAAAAACTTGCCTCTCAGGTCCCCTATGAATCTTTCCCCCTTTCCCCTTAAACCTCTAATTTGCAGTTTTAAACTCCCCCAAACTTAGGAAAAGACTGTGATCATCCACCTTATCTATACCTGACATGATTTTATAAACCTCTTTAAGGTCACCCCTCGACCTCCTTTGCTCCAGGGGAAGTAGTTAAAGTTTATCCAGTTCCCTCTGTAACCCAGGTCCCAGCAACATCCTTGTGGATCATTACTTGACCCTCTCTAGCTTAACCACACCCTTTATACACCAGGGTGACCAGAACTGCACACAATATTTCAAGAGTACTGTTGTAGAATAGTGCCCCAAGTCTTGAACTCAATGCCCTGACCAATGAAGAAGGCATTTGGCTTCACCACTCTCTTTATCTGTGCCTCTACTTTAAGTGAACTATCTGTATTCTTTGTTCTACTAGGCCTGCCCTGGTTGAACTAATCAAAGTGCAACTTCAGGGTTATACCTGCTAAGTTCAGTTTGCCATTCCTTGGACCACTTCTCCAGTTGTTCTAGATCTTTCTGTGGATCTTCCTCTGTACCGGAGGATTGGAGGGAGGCGAATGTTGTCCCTTTGTTCAAAAAAGGTAGTAGGGATAGTCCGGGTAATTATAGACCAGTGAGCCTTACGTCTGTGGTGGGAAAGCTGTTGGAAAAGATTCTTAGAGATAGGATCTATGGGCATTTAGAGAATCATGGTCTGATCAGGAACAGTCAGCATGGCTTTATGAAGGGCAGATCGTGTCTAACAAGCCTGATAGAGTTCTTTGAGGAGGTGACCAGGCATATAGATGAGGGTGGTGTAGTGGATGTTATCTATATGGATTTTAGTAAGGCATTTGACAAGATTCCACGCGGTAGGCTTATTCAGAAAGCCAGAAGGCATGGGATCCAGGGAAGTTTGGCCAGGTGGATTCAGAATTGGCTTGCCTGCAGAAGGCAGAGGGTCGTGGTGGAGGGAGTACATTCAGATTGGAGGGTTGTGACCAGTGGTGTCCCACAAGGATCTATTCTGGGACCTCTACTTTTTGTGATTTTTATTAACGACCTGGATATGGGGGTAGAAGGGTGGGTTGGCAAGTTTGCAGATGACACAAAGGTGGTGTTGTAGATAGTGTAGAGGTTTGTCAAAGATTGCAGAGAGACATTGATAGATGCAGAAATGGGCTAAGAAGTGGCAGATGGAGTTCAACCCAGAGAAGTGTGAGGTGGTACACTTTGGAAGGACAAACTCCAAGGCAGAGTACAAAGTAAATGGCAGGATACTTGGTAGTGTGGAGGAGCAGAGGGATCTGGGGGTATATGTCCACAGATCCCTGAAAGTTGCCTCACAGGTGGATGGGGTAGTTAAGAAAGCTTATAGTGTGTTAGCTTTCCTAAGTCGAGGGATAGAGTTTAAGAGTCGCGATGTAATGATGCAGCTCTATAAAACTCTGGTTAGGCCACACTTGGAGTACTGTGTCCATTTCTGGTCGCCTCACTATAGGAAGGATGTGGAAGCATTGGAAAGGGTACAGAGGAGATTTACCAGGATGCTGCCTGGTTTACATAGTATGCATTATGATCAGAGATTAAGGGAGCTAGGGCTTTACTCTTCGGAGAGAAGGAGGATGAGAGGAGACATGATAGAGGTGTACAAGATAATAAGAGGAATAGATAGAGTGGATAGCCAGCGCCTCTTCCCCAGGGCACCACTGTTTAATACAAGAGGACATGGCTTTAAGGTAAGGGGTGGGAAGTTCAAGGGGGATATTAGAGGAAGGTTTTTTACTCAGAGAGTGGTTGGTGCGTGGAATGCACTGCCTGAGTCAGTGGTGGAGGCAGATACACGAGTGAAGCTTAAGAGACTACTAGACAGGTATATGGAAGAACTTAAGTTGGGGGCTTATATGGGAGGCAGGATTTGAGGGTTGGCGCAACATTGTGGGCTGAAGGGGCCTGTACTGTGCTATACTATTCTATGTTCTATGTTCTAAAGTGAGGGAGGGAAAAGTGCTGATGCAAGGTTCTACCTCACATATCAACAATCCCTTTCCTCCCACAAATGCTCCTCAGCTGGCCGAGTTCCTTCAGCAGATTGTTTGTTATCAATTATCAGTCCATGCCTGGTGGATAGGAAGGTAGGCAGAGGAGGAGGTGTGGCTCTGCTGGAAAAGAATGGCATCAAATCAGTAGAAAGATGTGATATAGGATTGGAAGATGTTGAATCCTTATGGGTTGAGTTAAGAAACTGCAAGGGCAAAAGGACCCTGACAGAGGTTATATACAGGCCTCCAAACAATAGCTAGGATGTGAACTACAGATTATAACTGGAAATAGAAAAGGTGTGTCAAAAGAGCAATCTTAGGAGAGTTGTGGGAGATTTTCATGTGCAGGCAGATAGGGAAAATCAGGTTGGTAATGGTTCTCAGGAGAGTGAACTTGTTGAACGCCTATGAAATGGCTTTTTAGAGCAGCTTGTCACTGAGCCTACTAGAGGATAAGCTGTATTGGATTGGGTGTTATGTAATAGGCTGGAAGTAATTAGGGACCTTAAGGTAAAGGAACCCTTAGGAGTCAGTGATCACAATATAATTGAGTTCAACTTGAAATTTGGTAGGAAGAAAGTAAGGTCAGAAGTAGCAGCATTTCAGTGGAGTAAAAGAACTTACAACGGTGTGCGAGAGGAGTTGGCCAGAGTAAATTAGAAGGAAAGGCTGGTAGGGATGACAGCAGAGCAGTAGCGTCTTGAGTTTCTAGGAAAATGAGGAAGGTGCAGGATAGATGTATTCCAAAAGCAAAGAAATACTCAAATGGCAAAATAGTACAACCATGGCTGACAAGGGAAGTCAAAGGTAATGTAAAAGCAAAAGAAAGGGCATACAACAAAGTAAAAATTAGCGGGAAGATAAAGGATTGGAAAGCTTTTAGAAACCTACAGAAAGCAACTAAAAGAATCATTGGGAGTGGAAAGATGAAATATGAAAGCAAACTAGAAAACAATATCAAAGTGGATAGAAAAAGCTTTCTCAAGTAAAAAAAGAAAGATGAAAGTGAATATAGGACGACTAGAAAATGAGGCCAGAAAAATAATAATCGGAGACAAGGAGATGGCAGATGAACCAAATGAGTAGTTTGCATCAGTCTTCACTGAGGAAGACACTAGCAGTGTGCCAGGTGTTGAAGGGTGTGAAGGAAGAGAAGAGAGTGCAGTTACTATTACAGGAGAGAAGGAGCTCAAAAAGCTGAAAAACCTAAAGGTGCATAAGTCACCTGGACCAGATGAACTGCACCCTAGGTTCTGAAAGGGGTGGCAGTAGAGATTGTGGAGGCATTAGTAATGAACTTTCAAAATCAACCAACTCTGGCATGGTCCTGGAGGACTGGAAAATTACAAATGTCACTCCACTCCTTAAGAAAGAAGGGAGGCAGCAGAAAAGAAACTGACCTCAGTGGGTGGGAAGATGTTGGAGTTAATTGTTAAGGATGGGGTGATGGAGTACTTGGTGACACAGGACAAGATAGGACAAAGTCAGCATGGTTTCTTTCAGAGAAAATCCTGCCTGATGAACCTGTTGGAATTCTTTGTGGAGATTACAAGTAGGATGGATAAAGGGGATGCAGTGGATATTTGGACTTTCAGAGGGCCTTTGACAAGGTGCTACACGTGAGGCTGCTTGCCAATTGAACAGCTCATGGTATTACAGGGAAGTTGCTGACGTGTTTAGAGCATTGGTTGATTGGTAAGAGGCAGTGAGGGGGAATAAAAGGATCCTTTTCTGGTTGACTGTGGTGTTCTGCAGGGGTTGGTACTGGAACCACTTCTTTTTATGCTGTATGTCAATGATTTTGATGATGGAATAGATGGTGTTGCCAAGTTTGCAGATAATAAGAAGATCGCTGGAAGGGCAGGTAGTGTTGAAGAAACAAGAAAACTGCAGAAGGACTCAGACAGCTTAGGAGAATGGGCAAGAAAGTGGCAAATGAAATACAATGCTGGAAAATGCATGGTCATGCACTTCGGTAGAAGAAATAAAAGTGCAGATTATTTTCTAAATGAGGAGAAAATCCAAGAATTTGAGACGTAAGGGGACTTGGGAGTGCTTATGCAGAATGCACTAAAGGTTAACTTGCAGGTTGGGTCAGTGGTGAAGCAGGCAAATGCAATGTTAGTATTCGTTTCAAGAGGCCGAGAATACAAGAGCAGGATGTGATGCCGAGGCTTTATAAGGCACTGGTGAGGCCTCACCTTGAATTTTGTGAACAGTTTTGGGCTACTTTTCTAACAAAAAATGTGCTGGCATTGGAGTGGGTTCAGAGGAGGTTCACAAGGATAATTTCAGAAATGAAAGTGTTATCATACGAGGAACGTTTGATGGCTCTGGGTCTGTACTCGCTGGAATTCAGAAGCATGAGGGTGGGTCTTATTGAAACATTTCAAATGTTGAAAGGCCTAGACAGTGTAGATGAGGAAAGGATGTTTCTCATAGTGGGGGTGTCTAGAACAAGACAGCACAGCCTCAGGCTAGAGGGGCATCCATTTAAAACAGAGAAGTGGAGAAATTTCTTTAACCAGAAGGGAGTGAATTTGTGGAAATAGTTGTCAAGTGCAGCTGTGGAGGTCAGGTCACTGGGTGTATTTAAGGCGGAGATTGATAGGTTCTTGATTGGACATGACATCAAAGGTTACGGGGAGAAGGCCGGGGAGTGGGTCTGAGGAGGAAAATAAAAGGATCAGCCATGATTGAATGATGAAGTAGACTCGATGGGCCAAATGGCCTAATACTGCTCCTATGTCTTTTGGTCTTATGGTCTATGGTCAAATACTGAGAGAAAAACAATAAAAATGCTGTTTCTAAGTTTTGCTCTAATTCCTTGCAATTGTTCCCAGGACTGATAATACTGACTAAAACCAGTACCTTACAAAATTGTGTATCACTTGTTTCTGGGTGGCTTTGTATCATTTGATGTACTATATAAAGGCAAAACATTGGTTTGTTCATTGCTGCTCTTTCCTGGCAATAATATTGCAATCAAAGAGAAAAACTTTTGCAGTTACCTGAAAACAAAATAGAACATGTCACAAATACTCAGCAGGTCAGGTTTCTGAGTTATCTGCATAAAAAATGCTACAAATCTTCCCACTCAGTCCCTTGGTAAATCGAACAACCAGAGCCTTGACGGTATGGTCGGATTAAAAGACGGGTCCTTGATGCAAATATCTCCCTCATTTTCTATTTATTATTTCTCACACCTTTTCTGTTTCACTCATTCTCTCTGACAGCTGATCTGCAATCTTTGTGATTAAATAAAAGCAAAGCAGATAGCACAGGAAACATACAGTCAATGGGGCCACACCAGAGAGAGGCAGTTAACGTTACATCAGGAAACAAAAACCAAAGAGAAAACTACAGATACAGGAAACCTGAGATAAAAACTGAAGACACAAGAAACAGTCAGCAAGTCAGGCAGCATCTGTGGAAGAAGAAATCACAATAATATTTTGGTTTGAAGACTCTTCTAAGGAAACCGGATGGATTAAATTTGTATATCTCTCCACAAACTCCTCCTGACCTGCTGGGTGTTTCCAGTTTATGTTAACTTATATTACTAATTCTCATGGAAGGACTGAAATTTTGACTCTTTCTAGGATGCTGCCTGATTTGCTGGAGTCGTTTATTCATCACTTAGGAACTGAGCATTTATTGCCTATCATAAATTGCACTTGAATGACTGACTGCTTTGGCCATTTTCAGAGTCAACCCCATTGGTAAGGAATCAGATAAAAGTCAGGATGGATTAAGAG
This sequence comes from Mobula birostris, assembly GCF_030028105.1. Lineage (NCBI taxonomy): Eukaryota > Metazoa > Chordata > Chondrichthyes > Myliobatiformes > Myliobatidae > Mobula > Mobula birostris. The sequence goes on from NW_027275721.1 coordinate 723,813, forward strand.
GACATACTTCTTCCTCTGAAGGTGTTTGATGAACCAAGTAGGATTTCTGGCAATCCAGTAGTTTTTGGACTTCATCACCAAAGGTTATTTTAAAATTCAGTTTATTAACTAAATTTAAATTCCAAACCTGCTCTGGTGGGATTTGAATTCAGGTCTCGAAGTATAAAAGAATCCTATAGATTAATGATGTGATTATTTCAACTATCACAATTCTGGTTGTTATTATGGACTTTGAGGAGCTACAATTCTTTGACTTTTTTAATCTTTTGTTCCTTGTCAAATGTTAACATCTGATCAGTTAGGGTCTTGAACATCTGTCACTGCTACCGAACAGGTCAGGCTGAGATCTGCAGATATCCGCTGAGCAGGGCTAGTTGCAGTATTTGCAATGATCCAATATCAGATCATTATTGTGGGCTGGGAGGGGAGCACAGTGCTGCTGCTTCATGTGTCATGTGACCCAAGTTCAAACCTGAGCACTGGAGTACTCTATCTTCTATTTATATCTTCTCTTTGTGACTGTGTGGGGTTCTCCCAAGTTCTCTGGTTACTAGCTGTTGTAAATTCCCCTTTCTGTTAGGAGTGGATGAGAAAGTTGGGAGGATAAAGTGGGATCAGACTCTGTCACTTTTTCTGGTAATAGATATTCCTATTCATGTCATCAGGTTGGATGATACCCAGAGGGAATATAGGTTGATGCTCCTCTACCCTGAGGGACAACAAGAGGAGGCCATAGACCGATATGTCGGAACAGGAATGGAATCAGAATTAAAATGTTTGGCTTTTGGCAGATAGAGTAGAGGTGCTAGATGAAGCAATCCTCAAATATATGATGGGTCTCAGGAGGAACCTCAGGAGCACCAGACACAATAGATGCCCCAGCAGGTTCGCAGGTGAAGTGTTGCCTCACCTGGGACATATTATTTGGGTTCCCAAATGGAAGTGAGGGGGAGATGAAGGGGCAGGTATAGCACATTGGCTGCTTGCAGGGATAAGTGCCGGGGGGGGGAGATTAGTGGGGAGGGAAAAATGGACCAGGCAATCACAGAGGAAGTGATCTTTGTGGAAAATGGAGAGGGGTGGAGGTAAAGGTATGTTTGGTTGTAGGATGCCTTTGGAGATGGCAGTAGTTGTGGACATTTATGTGTTGCATAGAATGATGTGTTGGATGCGGAGGCTCATCGGACAAAAGGAACTATCACTGTTAAGGCAGCAGAAGGATGGGGTGAGTGCGGATGTTTGGGAAATGGAGGAGATTTGGGTGAGGGCAGCATCAACAATGGAGGAAGGGAAATTCCATTCTGTAAAGAAGGAGAACTTCCCTGATATCCAGGAAAGGAAAGTCACATCCTGAGAAATGATGCAGCAAAGCTGAATGAACTGAGCAAAGGGAATAGAATTTTTAAAGGAGATAGGATGGGAAGACTTATAGTCAAGAATTTAGAACGTGGACTGTTCTACACAGCCAACAAAAAGGTGGGCATAGCTGGGACCAGCACCATTACCCATGGTTACTTCTCAAATCTGGAAAAGTGGTAGGAGTCAAAGGAAAAATTGTTGAGGGTGAGGACCAGTTCTGCCAGATGGAGGAGGACAGTGATGGAGGGGATCTGCTGGGTGCTTTTATTAAGAAAGGGACAGAGTTCGTTAAGGCCCTCTTGTTGAGGGAATAGAAATGCATGGGGATTGGACATCCAGGGTGAAAATAGGGCAGTCAGGGTCAGGGAAGTAAAAGTTGTTGAGGAGATCAAGAGCATGAGAAGTGTTTTGATCAAAGGTCTATGAGAAAGTTCCAGAATAAGAATCCATTTGGACTATGCTCATTCTGATTGGCTCTTTGCAAGAGAACTGCTTTTAAACGCAACACCCCCTGCTCCTTCCACAGAGCTCAGCAGTGTTTTTTTTGAAGAATTTGTCCAGATAGATTTTGAACACATAACTAAATTTGCATCCACCACCATCCCAGGTTGAGGCATTTGAGATTGGCATTTCAGCCATTCTTGTCAAAGTTAAAGTGGCCTGCAATAAGGAGACTTCTCTTTTTACCAGCCGGCAGACTTCCCAGTTCTGTATTGGGCACACCACAACTCTTTTTGTTATCTAAAAGCTAGATCCCTCGGCATGCTGGCAACATGAGAGCCTTCTGATCAATATTGCTCATAGCTCACTGAAATTTAATGGGTATGCTTTGCTTTGGTAAGAAACTTTACGGCAGACTCTGACAGTTTAGATTTTTCACTTACCCTTCGGCTCTGAATAATCTTGATTTGTTTTTACACAGTAATGTTAGCTTCTTTATTGAACTCACCATTACATAAAGCATAAGTTCTTGGCCCATGTGATTGTTCTTATGCATGTGATTAACCACATCAGATTAACCCCGTCCTTCACAGCCAGACACCCAACAGACTGTTGGAGAAGTCAGTGAAGGTAAAGAAAACACAAGGGCTCAGAATGTCTCACCACTTGGAAACATATCTTTTGGCCCAACTCTTCTGATGCCTGTCCAATTTGCCAGCATTTAGCACAATTCTCTCTAAATCTTTCCTGGATGTGAACCTACCCAAATGCCTTTTACATGTTGGAACTGTACCCATTTCTACCACTTCCTCCAGTAGCTTGTTACACACACCCATCACCTTCTGTGTGGAAAACACCCTCTGCCCCTGAGGCCTTCTGCAGATATTTCACCTCTCACTTGGGAACATTTTTGACTCCTCTACCTTGATCAATATCCCATTGTAATCTTAGACTTTTCACTGGCTACGATGCTACTACTTGGTGTCATCTGCAAGCTTCCTGATCATGCCACCTATATTGTGACCCAAGTCATTAACAGGTACAATATAAAAACATGAGGGGCTGAACTTCAATGTCCTTGCGTACACCCTTGCAATGGGGTGGAGTCGTTTCGGTATGATTGATACCATAACCAAGGCTTTTATAAGGGAACAAATGCAACCTAATATATCAGTTTTGAAATATGAAAGGACAAATGATAGTGAAAGACCGCAAAGTTTGGCAGACTACACGCTTCGAGATCTTTAACCATCACAGGAATATAGTCTCACTCTTTGAGTAAAAAAAAGCTGCCCCTCATGCCCCCTTTAAAATCTTTCCCTCTCAACTTTAACCTATGCCCTCTAGTTATAGACTCCCCTGTCTGGGAAAAGTACTGACCATTCAACTTAACTGTGGCCCTTATGATGTTATAAGGCCCCCTTTTGGCCTCTGATGTTCTGGGGAAATAAGCCTCAGCCTCTCCAGTTTCTCTTTATAACTTAAGCCTGACAGTTAGATAAATACTTGTGAAACTTTTCCAGCTTCATGTCAGCCTTCTTTTAGCTTGTTGAACCTAATGGCACAGAATACTCCACATGTGGTCTCACTGATGCTTTGTACCGGTGTTCCATGACTCCCCAGCTTTTGTACTCAGTGACCTGCCTATTGAAGGAAAGTGTGCCAAGCCCTTTATTCATCAACCAGTCTTCCTATGTCGCCACTTACAGAGAATGCTGTAATTGAACCACCAGTTCTTTCCATGATACCACACTCCAGGACCCTGCCACTTACTCTGCACACCTTGGCCTGGGTTCACTTCCCAACTCTCCACACTAGTCGGAGTTAAATTCCACTTGCCATTCCTTGGCCCAATTTCCTATTTGCTCTGGATTCTCTTGTAATATTAAATAACTGCCCCATATACAACAATTCTGTCATCATCAACATGTTTGCTAACCAAGCCAACTGCTTGCCCTTCCAAATTGCTAGTATAGATTGCTCTTTATCAAATTACGATATTGCTTTGCACTGTTGTAACTGTATGTTATAATTATGTGGTTTTGTCAGTTTAGTCTTGGTTTGTCTTGTGCTTCTGTGATATCTTTCTGGAGGAACATTGTATCATTTTTTAATGCATGCATTTCTAAATGACAATAAACGAGGACTGAGTGTCCTCATAATCTAATCTAATAAAATGACGAACAAGAGACCCAGCACTAATCCCTATGGCTTACTGTTGCTTACAGGACTCCAATCTGAAAAGAAGTCCTCCACTATTCCCCACTGGCTCCTATCATGAAGCCAAATTTATATTCCATTGGCTACCTCATGCTGAATGCCATGTGATCTAACTTCTGGACCAACATACAATGTGGGACAACAATGAAATCCATGTAGCTAACATCTACCACCCTGCCCTCACCAATCCGCTTGGTAACCTTCAAAATACTCAATCACATTTGTCATGCAAGAACTGCCTTGCATAAAGCAATGTCAACTATCCCAAATCAGTCATCATCAAAATCAGAATCAAGTTCATTATCAGAATCAGATTTATTATCACCAGCATGTGACGTGAAATTTGTTAACTTAGCAGCAGCAGTACAATGCAATACACAATCTAGCAGAGGAAAAAAAAGATAATAATAAACAAAATAAAAATAATAATAATAAATAAGTAAATCAATTACGTATATTCAATAGATTTTTAAAGAATGTGCAAAAACGGAAATACTGTATATTAAAAAAAAAGTGAGGTCATTCCAAAGATTCAACGTCCATTTAGGAATCGAATGGCAGAGGGGAAGAAACTGTACCTGAATCGCTGAGTGAGTGACTTCAGGCTTCTGTACCTCCTACTTGATGGTAACAGTGAGAAAAAGGGCATGCCCTGGATGCTGGAGGACACTGCCTTTCTGAGTCACTGCTCTCTGAAGGCTAATACCCAAGATGGAGCTGACTAGATTTACAACCTTCTGCAGTTTCTTTCGGCCCTTTGCAGTAGCCCCTCCATACCAGACAGTGATGTAGCCTGTCAGATTGCGCTCCACGGTACAACTGTAGAAGTATTTGAGTGTATTTGTTGACATGCCAAATCTCTTCAGACTCATAATAAAGCACAGCCTTCTTTATAACTACATCGATATGTTGGAACCAGGTTACATGCTCGGAGATCTTGACACCCAGGAATTTGAAGCTGCTCACTCTCTCCACTTCTGATTCTTCTGTGAGGATTGGTACATGTTCCTTCGTTGTACCCTTCCTGAAGTCCATAATCAGCTCTTTGTCTTTCTGACGTTGACTGCCAGGTTGTTGCTGTGGCACCATTCCACTAGTTGGCATATCTCAGTCCTGTACACCTGAGTTTCTACTGACTATGGTTGTATCAGCAGCAAATTTATAGATGGTATTTGAGCTATGCCTAGCTACACAGTCATGTGTATATAGAGAGTAGAACAATGGGCTAAACACGCACCCCTGAGGTGCACCAGTGTTGATCGTCAGCGAGGAGGATATGTTATCACCAATCCGCACAGATTGTGGTCTTCCGGTTAGGAAGTCAAGGATCCAATTGCAGAGGGAGATACAGCACCCAGGTTCTGTAACTTCTCACTCAGAATTGTGGGAATGATGGTATTAAATGCTGAACTATAATCGATGAACAGCATCCTGACGTAGGTGTTTGTGCTGTGCAGGTGTTCTAAGACCATGTGGAGAGACATTGAGATTGTGCCTGCCGCTGATCTACTGTGGTGATAGGCAAATTGCAATGGATCCAGGTCCTTGCTGAGGCAGGAGTTCAGTCTAGTCATGACCAACCTCTCAAAGAATTTCAGCACTGTAGATGTGAGTGCTACGGGCAATAGTCATTAAGGCAGCTCACATTATTCTTCTTAGGCACTGGTAGAATTGTTGTCTTTCTGAAGCAAGTGGGAGCAGTGAGAGGTTGAAAATATCATTGAAAACTCCTGCTAGTTGGTTGGCACAGGTTTTCAGAGCCTTACCAGGTACTCCATCGGGACATTCCACCTTGCAAATGTTCACTCTCTTTAAAGACAGCCTAGCATCGGCCTCTGAGTTTGAGATCACAGGGTCATCAGGTGCAGCAGGGACCTTCACAGCTGTAGTTGTGTTCTCCCTTTCAAAGAGGCATAGAAGGTGATGAGTTCATCTGGTAGTGAAGCATCACTGCCATTCATGCCATTGGGTTTCACTTTGTAGGAAGTAATGTCTTGCAGACCCTGCCAGAGTTGCTGTGCATCTGATATCGCCTATAACCTTGTTTGAAATTGTCTCTTCACCCTTGAAATAGCCCTCCACAAATCATACCTGGTTCTCTGGTATAGGCCTGGGTCACCAGACTTGAATGCTACAGATCTAGCCTTCAGCAAACGACGTACCTTTTGGTTCATCCACGGCTTTTGGTTTGGCAATGTACAGTAAGTACACTCACCCACACAGGTTTTAATGAAGTCAGTAACAACTGCAGCATACTCATCCAGATTCGAAGGTGAATCGCTGAATACAATCCAGTCCACCGATTCAAAGCAGTCCTGTAGATGTTCCTGTACTTCCCTTGCCCATACCTTCTTGGTCCTCACTGCTGGCACTGCAGTCTTCAGTCTCTGCCTATACACAGGGAGTAGAAGTACAGCTAGGTGATCAGACTTCCCAAAGTGAGGGCATGGAATAACATAGTTGGCATTCTTGATGGCAGTGTAACAATGGTCCAGTGTGTTGTTTCCTCTGGTATTGCAAGAGATCACTGACATAACGTTGTGAAATTTCAAATGCATCTAGATCCTATCTCTCAGAAACCCCTCCAATAACTTTCCCATGATGGTTGTTAGTTCCCTGGGTTCTCTTTGCAGCCCTTCTTAAATAAAGGCAAAACATTAGCCACCTTTATTCCCTACCATCCCACAATGTCCTAGGATGCACTTGGTTAGGCCCCAGGAATTTATCTATTTTCATGCACTTTAAGTACCCGTAAGTTACTGTTTTGTAATATAGAACATAGAACATAGAATAGTACAGCAAAGTACAGGCCCTTCGGCCCACAATGTTGTGCTGACCTTCAAACCCTGCCTCCCATATAACCCCCTACCTTAAATTCCTCCATGTACCTGTTTAGTAGTCTCTTAAACTTCACTAGTGTATCTGCCTCCACCACTGACTCAGGCAGTGCATTCCACGCACGAACAACTCTCTGAGTCAAAAACCTTCCTCTAATATCCCCCTTGAACTTCCCACCCCTTACCTTAAAGACATGTCCTCTTGTATTGAGCAGTGGTGCCCTGGGGAAGCGCTGGCTATCCACTCTATCTATTCCTCTTATTATCTTGTACACCTCTATCATGTCTCCTCTCATCCTCCTTCTCTCCAAAGAGTAAAGCCCTAGCTCCTTTAATCTCTGATCATAATCTATACTCTCTAAACCAGGCAGCATCCTGGTAAATCTCCTCTGTACCCTTTCCAATGCTTCCACGTCCTTCCTATAGTGAGGCGACCAGAACTGGACACAATACTCCGAGTGTGGCCTAACCAGAGTCTTACAGAGCTGCATCATTACCTCACGACTCTTAAACTCTATCTCTCGACTTACGAAAGCTAACACCCCATAAGCTTTCTTAACTACCCTATCTACCTGTGAGGCAACTTTCAGGGATATGTGGACATGCACCCCCAGGTGCCTCTGCTCCTACACACTACCAAGTATCCTGCCATTTACTTTGTACTCTGTCTTGGAGTTTGTCCTTCCAAAGTGTACCACCTCACACTTCTCCAGGTTGAACTCCATCTGCCACTTCTCAGCCCACTTCTGCATCCTATCAATGTCTCTCTGCAATCTTCGACAATCCTCTGCACTATCTACAACACCACCAACCTTTGTGTTGTCTGCAAACTTGCCAACCCATCCTTCTACCCCAACATCCAGGTCGTTAATAAAAATCACGAAAAGTAGAGGTCCCAGAACCGATCCTTGTGGGACACCACTAGTCACAACCCTCCAATCAGAATGTACCCCCTCCACCACAGCCCTCTGCCTTCTGCAGGCAAGCCAATTCTGAATCCACCTGGCCAAACTTCCCTGGATCCCATGTCTTGTAACCCTCTGAATAAGCCTACCATGTGGAACCTTGTCAAATGCCTTACTAAAATCTATAAAGATCACATCCACTGCACTACCCTCATTTATATGCCTGGTCACCTCCTCAAAGAACTCTATCAGGCTTGTTAGACACGATCTGCCCTTCACAAAGCCATGCTAAATGTCCCTGATCAGACCATGATTCTCTAAATGCCTATAGATCCTATCTCTAAGAATCTTTTCCAACAGCTTTCCCACCACAGACATAAGGCTCACTGGTCTATAATTATGATTCAAGACATCACTTATTCTATTCCCTGACCTTCTCCATGGTAAATATAAATGAGAAATATTCATTTAGGGCTTCACCCATCTCCTGTGGCTCCACACATAGATGATCTTGTCGATCCTGAAGGGGCCTGATTCCCATCCTAATTAGTCTTTTGCTCTTAAAAGACTTGTATCAGTAGAATCGCTTAGGATTCTCCTCGACCAGATTTACCAGAGCTACCTCATGTAAACCCTCTCACAACAAAAAGCTGCAGATATTGGAAAGTTGAAAGGTCCCCAGCCTGAAACATTATTTGTTTCTCTCTCCACAAATGCTGACTAACCTGCTGAGTGTTTTCAGCATTTTCTGTGTTCATAACAACTTCTACACTCATCATGCCGAATAACTGTTGAGGCTTGTGTAATCTGGGAAGGAGAAGTGATATATCCCCGATACACACAATGGCCTGTAAACAACAAGGGGACACTTACTTATTAATTCATCGAGCAGCTTGAGAAAGACTGAGAAACAGTTGCTCAGAAGACAGAAACAGGAAGATCATTCAGTAAAGATTCATCACTATTGTTCGGTGAATAATGTAAATGAAAGACACAACGGAAGTGTTTGTTGGTAGTTTCAGCTGACGTCAGGAAAAAGCAATGTGATGGACTTGACAGACGTTGATCTGTGATTTCATGAAGCTTCTTTTAAGATGTAAAACTAAAGCACTGCTAGCCATTCAATGTGCCTTCGAGATTAATGTTTAGAACTTGATAAGTGTGAGGGTTAGGGTCAGTCGTATTACTGCTAAACACACAGTCTCCACTTTATTAGCTACCTCCTGTATCTAAAGTGGCCACTAAGTGTGTATTCATGCCCTTCTGCTGAGTGTGTGTTTGTGTCCTTCTGCTGAGTGTGTGATCATGTCCTTCTGCTGAGTGTGTGTTCATGTCCTTCTGCTGAGTGTGAGATCATGTCCTTCAGCTGAGTGTGTGTTCGTGTCCTTCTGCTGAGTGTGTGTTCGTGTCCTTCAGCTGAGTGTGTGTTCGTGTCCTGCTGAGTGTGTGTTCGTGTCCTTCTGCTGAGTGTGTGATCGTGTCCTTCTGCTGAGTGTGTGTTCGTGTCCTTCTGCTGAGTGTGTGTTCGTGTCCTTCAGCTGAGTGTGTGTTCGTGTCCTGCTGAGTGTGTGTTCGTGTCCTTCTGCTGAGTGTGTGATCGTGTCCTTCTGCTGAGTGTGTGCTCGTGTCCTTCTGCTGAGTGTGTGTGTTCGTGTCCTTCTGCTGAGTGTGTGTGTTCGTGTCCTTCTGCTGACTGTGTGTTCATGTCCTTCTGCTGAGTGTGTGTTCATTTCCTTCTGCTGAGTGTGTGTTCATGACCTTCTGCTGAGTGTGTTTTGATGTCCTTCTGCTGAGTGTGTGTTCATGTCCTTCTGCTGAGTGTGTGTTCATGCCCTTCTGCTTAGTGTGTGTTCATGTCCTTCTGCTGAGTGTGTGTTCATGTCCTTCTGCTGAGTGTGTGATCGTGTCCTTATGCTGAGTGTGTGATCGTGTCCTTCTGCTGAGTGTGTGTTCATGTCCTTCTGCTGAGTTTGTGTTCATGTCCTTCTGCTGAGTGTGTGTTCATGCCCTTCTGCTGAGTGTGTGTTCATGTCCTTCTGCTGAGTGTGTGTGTTCGTGTCCTTCTGCTGAGTGTGTGTTCATGTCCTTCTGCTGAGTGTGTGTTCGTGTCCTTTTGCTGAGTGTGTGTTCATGTCCTTCTGCTGAGTGTGTTTTCGTGTTCTTCGGCTGAGTGTGTGTTTGTGTCCTTCTGCTGAGTGTGTGATCATGTCCTTCTGCTGAGTGTGTGATCATGTCCTTCTGCTCAGTGTGTGTTCATGTCCTTCTACTGAGTGTGTGTTCCTGTCCTTCTGCTGAGTGTGTGTTCCTGTCCTTCTGCTGAGTGTGTGTTCGTGTCCTTCTACTGAGTGTGTGTGTTTGTGTCCTTCTGCTGAGTGTGTGTTCCTGTCCTTCTGCTAAGTGTGTGATCATGACCTTCTGTTGAATTTGTGTTCGTGTCCTTCTGCGGAGTGTGTGATCATGTCGTTCTGCTGAGTGTGTGTTCATGTCCTTCTGCTGAGTGTGTGATAATGGCCTTCTGCTGAGTGTGTGTTCATGTCCTTCTGCTGAGTGTGTGATCATGTCCTGCGAGTGTGTGTTTGTGTCCTTCTGCTGAGAGTGTGATCACGTCCCTCTGCTGAGTGTCTGATCATTTCCGACTGCTGAGTGTGTGTTCATGTCCTCTGCTGAGTGTGTGCTCGAATCCTTCTGCTGAGTGAGCGTTCGTATACTTCTGCTGAGTGTGTGCTCGTGTCCTTCTGCTGAGTGTGTGTGTTCGTGTCCTTCAGCTGAGTGTGTGTGTTCGTTTCCTTCTGCTGAGTGTGTGTTCATGCCCTTCTGCTGAGTGTGCGATCATGACCTTCTGCTGAGTGTGTGATCGTGTCCTGCTGAGTGTGTGTTCATGACCTTCTGCTGAGTGTGTGATCATGTCCTGCTGAGTGTGTGTTCGTTTCCTTCTGCTGAGTGTGTGTTTGAGTCCTTCTGATGTGAGTGTCATCACGTCCCTCTGCTGAATGTGTGATCATGTCTGACTGCTGAGTGTGTGTTCGTGTCCTTCTGCTGAGTGTGTGTTCGTATCCATCTGCTAAGTGTGTGATCGTGTCCCTCTGCTGAGTGTGTGATCGTGTTCTTCTGCTGAGTGTGTGTTCATGTCCTTCTGCTGAGTGTGTGTTCATGCCCTTCTGCTGAGTGTGTGTTCATGACCTTCTGCTGAGTGTGTTTTGATGTCCTTCTGCTGAGTGTGTGTTCATGTCCTTCTGCTGAGTGTGTATTCATGTCCTTCTGCTGTATGTGTGTGTTCATGTCCTCTGCTGAGTCTGTGATCATGTCCTTCTGCTGAGTGTGTGTTAATTTCCTTCTGCTGAGTGTGCGTTCGTGTCCATCTGCTGAGTGTGTGTATTCGTGTCCTTCTGCTGAGTGTGTGATCATGACCTTCTGCTGAGTGTGTGTTCTTTTCCTTCTGCTGAGTGTGTGTTCGTGTCCTTCTGCTGAGTGTGTGTTCATCTCCTCAGCTGAGTGTGTGTTCATGACATCTGCTGAGTGTGTTTTGATTGTCCTTCTGCTGAGTGTGTGTTCATGTCCTTCTGCTGAGTGTGTGTTCATGTCCTTCTGCTGAGTGTGTGATCGTGTCCTTCTGCTGAGTGTGTGATCGTGTCCTTCTGCTGAGTGTGTGTTCATGTCCTTCTGCTGAGTTTGTGTTCATGTCCTTCTGCTGAGTGTGTGTTCATGTCCTTCTGCTGAGTGTGTGTGTTCGTGTCCTTCTGCTGAGTGTGTGTTCATGTCCTTCTGCTGAGTGTGTGTTCGTGTCCTTCTGCTGAGTGTGTGTTCATGTCTTTCTGCTGAGTGTGTTTTCGTGTTCTTCTGCTGAGTGTGTGTTCGTGTCCTTCTGCTGAGTGTGTGATCATGTCCTTCTGCTGAGTGTGTGATCATGTCCTTCTGCTCAGTGTGTGTTCATGTCCTTCTACTGAGTGTGTGTTCCTGTCCTTCTGCTGAGTGTGTGTTCCTGTCCTTCTGCTGAGTGTGTGTTCGTGTCCTTCTGCTGAGTGTGTGTTCGTGTCCTTCTGCTGAGTGTGTGATCATGTCCTTCTACTGAGTGTGTGATCATGTCCTTCTGCTGAGTGTGTGTTCATGTCGTTCTGCTGAGTGTGTGTTCATGTCCTTCTGCTGAGTGTGTGTTCCTGTCCTTCTGCTAAGTGTGTGATCATGACCTTCTGTTGAATTTGTGTTCGTGTCCTTCTGCGGAGTGTGCGATCATGACCTTCTGCTGAGTGTGTGATCGTGTCCTTCTGCTGAGTGTGTGTTCATGACCTTCTGCTGAGTGTGTGATCATGTCCTGCTGAGTGTGTGTTCGTTTCCTTCTGCTGAGTGTGTGTTTGAGTCCTTCTGATGTGAGTGTGATAACGTCCCTCTGATGAATGTGTGATCATGTCCTTCTGCTGAGTGTGTGTTCATGCCCTTCTGCTTAGTGTGTGTTCATGTCCTTCTGCTGAGTGTGTGTTCATGTCCTTCTGCTGAGTGTGTGATCGTGTCCTTCTGCTGAGTGTGTGATCGTGTCCTTCTGCTGAGTGTGTGTTCATGTCCTTCTGCTGAGTTTGTGTTCATGTCCTTCTGCTGAGTGTGTGTTCATGTCCTTCTGCTGAGTGTGTGTTCATGTCCTTCTGCTGAGTGTGTGTGTTCGTGTCCTTCTGCTGAGTGTGTGTTCATGTCCTTCTGCTGAGTGTGTGTTCGTGTCCTTCTGCTGAGTGTGTGTTCATGTCCTTCTGCTGAGTGTGTTTTCGTGTTCTTCTGCTGAGTGTGTGTTCGTGTCCTTCTGCTGAGTGTGTGATCATGTCCTTCTGCTGAGTGTGTGATCATGTCCTTCTGCTCAGTGTGTGTTCATGTCCTTCTACTGAATGTGTGTTCCTGTCCTTCTGCTGAGTGTGTGTTCCTGTCCTTCTGCTGAGTGTGTGTTCAAGCCCTTCTGCTGAGTGTGTGTTCATGTCCTTCTGCTGAGTGTGTGTTCCTGTCCTTCTGCTGAGTGTGTGATCATGACCTTCTGTTGAATTTGTGTTCGTATCCTTCTGCGGAGTGTGTGATCATGTCGTTCTGCAGAGTGTGTGTTCATGTCCTTCTGCTGAGTGTGTGATAATGGCCTTCTGCTGAGTGTGTGTTCGTGTCCTTCTGCTGAGTGTGTGATCATGTCCTGCTGAGTGTGTGTTTGTGTCCTTCTGCTGAGAGTGTGATCACGTCCCTCTGCTGAGTGTCTGATCATTTCCGACTGCTGAGTGTGTGTTCATGTCCTCTGCTGAGTGTGTGCTCGTATCCTTCTGCTGCGTGAGCGTTCGTATACTTCTGCTGAGTGTGTGCTCGTGTCCTTCTGCTGAGTGTGTGTGTTCGTGTCCTTCAGCTGAGTGTGTGTGTTCGTGTCCTTCTGCTGAGTGTGTGTTCATGCCCTTCTGCTGAGTGTGCGATCATGACCTTCTGCTGAGTGTGTGATCGTGTCCTTCTGCTGAGTGTGTGTTCATGACCTTCTGCTGAGTGTGTGATCATGTCCTGCTGAGTGTGTGTTCGTTTCCTTCTGCTGAGTGTGTGTTTGAGTCCTTCTGATGTGAGTGTGATAACGTCCCTCTGATGAATGTGTGATCATGTCTGACTGCTGAGTGTGTGTTCGTGTCCTTCTGCTGAGTGTGTGTTCGTATCCATCTGCTAAGTGTGTGATCGTGTTCTTCTGCTGAGTGTGTGATCGTGTTCTTCTGCTGAGTGTGTGTTCATGTCCTTCTGCTGAGTGTGTGTTCATGCCCTTCTGCTGAGTGTGTGTTCATGACCTTCTGCTGTGTGTGTTTTGATGTCCTTCTGCTGAGTGTGTGTGTTCATGTCCTCTGCTGAGTGTGTGATCATGTCCTTCTGCTGAGTGTGTGTTAATTTCCTTCTGCTGAGTGTGTGTTCGTGTCCATCTGCTGAGTGTGTGTATTCGTGTCCTTCTGCTGAGTGTGTGATCATGACCTTCTGCTGAGTGTGTGATCGTGTCCTTCTGCTGAGTGTGTGTTCGTGTCCTTCTGCTGAGTGTGTGTGTTCGTGTCCTTCTGCTGAGTGTGTGTTTGTGTCCTTCTGCTGAGTGCGTGTTCATGCCCTTCTGCTGAGTGTGTGTTCATGTCCTTCTGCTGAGTGGGTGTTCATGTCCTTCTGCTGAGTGTGTGATCGTGTCCTTCTGCTGAGTGTGTGATCGTGTCCTTCTACTGAGTGTGTGTTCGTGTCCTTCTGCTGAGTGTGTGTTCATTTCCTTCTGCTGAGTGTGTGATCATGTCATTCTGCTGAGTGCGTGTTCATGCCCTTCTGCTGAGTGTGTGTTCATGTACTTCTGCTGAGTGGGTGTTCATGTCCTTCTGCTGAGTGTGTGATCGTGTCCTTCTGCTGAGTGTGTGATCGTGTTCTTCTACTGAGTGTGTGTTCGTGTCCTTCTGCTGAGTTTGTGTTCATGTCCTTCTGCTGAGTGTGTGCTCATGCCCTTCTGCTGAGTGTGTGTTCATGTCCTTCTGCTGAGTGTGTTTTGATGTCCTTCTGCTGAGTGTGTGTTCATGTCCTTCTGCTGAGTGTGTATTCATGTCCTTCTGCTGTGTGTGTGTGTTCATGTCCTCTGCTGAGTCTGTGATCATGTCCTTCTGCTGAGTGTGTGTTAATTTCCTTCTGCTGAGTGTGCGTTCGTGTCCATCTGCTGAGTGGGTGTATTCGTGTCCTTCTGCTGAGTGTGTGATCATGACCTTCTGCTGAGTGTGTGATCGTGTCCTTCTGCTGAGTGTGTGTTCGTGTCCTTCTGCTGAGTGTGTGTGTTCATGTCCTTCTGCTGAGTGTGTGTTTTTGTCCTTCTGCTGAGTGTGTGATCATTTCCGACTGCTGAGTGTGTGTTCATGTCCTCCTGCAGAGCGTGTGTTCATGTCCTTCTGCTGAGTGTGTGTGTTCGTGTCCTTCTGCTGACTGTGTGTTCATGTCCTTCTGCTGAGTGTGTGTTCATTTCCTTCTGCTGAGTGTGTGTTCGTGTCCTTCTGCTGAGTGTGTGTTCATCTCCTCTGCTGAGTGTGTGTTCATGACCTTCTGCTGAGTGTGTTTTGATGTCCTTCTGCTGAGTGTGTGTTCATGTCCTTCTGCTGAGTGTGTGTTCATGTCCTTCTGCTGAGTGTGTGATCGTGTCCTTCTGCTGAGTGTGTGATCGTGTCCTTCTGCTGAGTGTGAGTTCATGTCCTTCTGCTGAGTTTGTGTTCATGTCCTTCTGCTGAGTGTGTGTTCATGCCCTTCTGCTGAGTGTGTGTTCATGTCCTTCTGCTGAGTGTGTGTGTTCGTGTCCTTCTGCTGAGTGTGTGTTCATGTCCTTCTGCTGAGTGTGTTCGTGTCCTTCTGCTGAGTGTGTGTTCATGTCCTTCTGCTGAGTGTGTTTTCGTGTTCTTCTGCTGAGTGTGTGTTCATGACCTTCTGCTGAGTGTGTTTTGATGTCCTTCTGCTGAGTGTGTGATCTTGTCCTTCTGCTGAGTGTGTGTTCATGCCCTTCTGCTTAGTGTGTGTTCATGTCCTTCTGCTGAGTGTGTGATCGTGTCCTTCTGCTGAGTGTGTGATCGTGTCCTTCCGCTGAGTGTGTGTTCATGTCCTTCTGCTGAGTTTGTGTTCATGTCCTTCTGCTGAGTGTGTGTTCATGTCCTTCTGCTGAGTGTGTGTTCATGCCCTTCTGCTGAGTGTGTGTTCATGTCCTTCTGCTGAGTGTGTGTGTTCGTGTCCTTCTGCTGAGTGTGTGTTCATGTCCTTCTGCTGAGTGTGTGTTCGTGTCCTTCTGCTGAGTGTGTGATCATGTCCTTCTGCTGAGTGTGTGATCATGTCCTTCTGCTGAGTGTGTGTTCATGTCCTTCTGCTGAGTGTGTGTTCATGCCCTTCTGCTGAGTGTGTGTTCATGACCTTCTGCTGTGTGTGTTTTGATGTCCTTCTGCTGAGTGTGTGATCATGTCCTTCTGCTGAGTGTGTGTTAATTTCCTTCTGCTGAGTGTGTGTTCGTGTCCATCTGCTGAGTGTGTGTATTCGTGTCCTTCTGCTGAGTGTGTGATCATGACCTTCTGCTGAGTGTGTGATCGTGTCCTTCTGCTGAGTGTGTGTTCGTGTCCTTCTGCTGAGTGTGTGTGTTCGTGTCCTTCTGCTGAGTGTGTGTTTGTGTCCTTCTGCTGAGTGCGTGTTCATGCCCTTCTGCTGAGTGTGTGTTCATGTCCTTCTGCTGAGTGGGTGTTCATGTCCTTCTGCTGAGTGTGTGATCGTGTCCTTCTGCTGAGTGTGTGATCGTGTCCTTCTACTGAGTGTGTGTTCGTGTCCTTCTGCTGAGTGTGTGTTCATTTCCTTCTGCTGAGTGTGTGATCATGTCATTCTGCTGAGTGTGTGTTCATGACCTTCTGCTGAGTGTGTTTTGATGTCCTTCTGCTGAGTGTGTGTTCATGTCCTTCTGCTGAGTGCGTGTTCATGCCCTTCTGCTGAGTGTGTGTTCATGTACTTCTGCTGAGTGTGTGTTCATGACCTTCTGCTGAGTGTGTTTTGATGTCCTTCTGCTGAGTGTGTGATCTTGTCCTTCTGCTGAGTGTGTGTTCATGCCCTTCTGCTTAGTGTGTGTTCATGTCCTTCTGCTGAGTGTGTGATCGTGTCCTTCCGCTGAGTGTGTGTTCATGTCCTTCTGCTGAATTTGTGTTCATGTCCTTCTGCTGAGTGTGTGTTCATGTCCTTCTGCTGAGTGTGTGTTCATGCCCTTCTGCTGAGTGTGTGTTCATGTCCTTCTGCTGAGTGTGTGTGTTCGTGTCCTTCTGCTGAGTGTGTGTTCATGTCCTTCTGCTGAGTGTGTGTTCGTGTCCTTCTGCTGAGTGTGTGATCATGTCCTTCTGCTGAGTGTGTGATCATGTCCTTCTGCTGAGTGTGTGTTCATGTCCTTCTGCTGAGTGTGTGTTCATGCCCTTCTGCTGAGTGTGTGTTCATGACCTTCTGCTGTGTGTGTTTTGATGTCCTTCTGCTGAGTGTGTGATCATGTCCTTCTGCTGAGTGTGTGTTAATTTCCTTCTGCTGAGTGTGTGTTCGTGTCCATCTGCTGAGTGTGTGTATTCGTGTCCTTCTGCTGAGTGTGTGATCATGACCTTCTGCTGAGTGTGTGATCGTGTCCTTCTGCTGAGTGTGTGTTCGTGTCCTTCTGCTGAGTGTGTGTGTTCGTGTCCTTCTGCTGAGTGTGTGTTTGTGTCCTTCTGCTGAGCGCGTGTTCATGCCCTTCTGCTGAGTGTGTGTTCATGTCCTTCTGCTGAGTGGGTGTTCATGTCCTTCTGCTGAGTGTGTGATCGTGTCCTTCTGCTGAGTGTGTGATCGTGTCCTTCTACTGAGTGTGTGTTCGTGTCCTTCTGCTGAGTTTGTGTTCATTTCCTTCTGCTGAGTGTGTGATCATGTCATTCTGCTGAGTGTGTGTTCATGACCTTCTGCTGAGTGTGTTTTGATGTCCTTCTGCTGAGTGTGTGTTCATGTCCTTCTGCTGAGTGCGTGTTCATGCCCTTCTGCTGAGTGTGTGTTCATGTACTTCTGCTGAGTGGGTGTTCATGTCCTTCTGCTGAGTGTGTGATCGTGTCCTTCTGCTGAGTGTGTGATCGTGTTCTTCTACTGAGTGTGTGTTCGTGTCCTTCTGCTGAGTTTGTGTTCATGTCCTTCTGCTGAGTGTGTGATCATGCCCTTCTGCTGAGTGTGTGTTCATGTCCTTCTGCTGAGTGTGTTCATGCCCTTCTGCTGAGTGTGTGTTCATGACCTTCTGCTGAGTGTGTTTTGATGTCCTTCTGCTGAGTGTGTGTTCATGTCCTTCTGCTGAGTGTGTATTCATGTCCTTCTGCTGTGTGTGTGTGTTCATGTCCTCTGCTGAGTCTGTGATCATGTCCTTCTGCTGAGTGTGTGTTAATTTCCTTCTGCTGAGTGTGCGTTCGTGTCCATCTGCTGAGTGGGTGTATTCGTGTCCTTCTGCTGAGTGTGTGATCATGACCTTCTGCTGAGTGTGTGATCGTGTCCTTCTGCTGAGTGTGTGTTCGTGTCCTTCTGCTGAGTGTGTGTGTTCATGTCCTTCTGCTGAGTGTGTGTTTTTGTCCTTCTGCTGAGTGTGTGATCATTTCCGACTGCTGAGTGTCTGTTCATGTCCTCCTGCAGAGCGTGTGTTCATGTCCTTCTGCTGAGTGTGTGTGTTCGTGTTCTTCTGCTGACTGTGTGTTCATGTCCTTCTGCTGAGTGTGTGTTCATTTCCTTCTGCTGAGTGTGTGTTCGTGTCCTTCTGCTGAGTGTGTGTTCATCTCCTCTGCTGAGTGTGTGTTCATGACCTTCTGCTGAGTGTGTTTTGATGTCCTTCTGCTGAGTGTGTGTTCATGTCCTTCTGCTGAGTGTGTGTTCATGTCCTTCTGCTGAGTGTGTGATCGTGTCCTTCTGCTGAGTGTGTGATCGTGTCCTTCTGCTGAGTGTGTGTTCATGTCCTTCTGCTGAGTTTGTGTTCATGTCCTTCTGCTGAGTGTGTGTTCATGCCCTTCTGCTGAGTGTGTGTTCATGTCCTTCTGCTGAGTGTGTGTGTTCGTGTCCTTCTGCTGAGTGTGTGTTCATGTCCTTCTGCTGAGTGTGTGTTCGTGTCCTTCTGCTGAGTGTGTGTTCATGTCCTTCTGCTGAGTGTGTTTTCGTGTTCTTCTGCTGAGTGTGTGTTCATGACCTTCTGCTGAGTGTGTTTTGATGTCCTTCTGCTGAGTGTGTGATCTTGTCCTTCTGCTGAGTGTGTGTTCATGCCCTTCTGCTTAGTGTGTGTTCATGTCCTTCTGCTGAGTGTGTGATCGTGTCCTTCTGCTGAGTGTGTGATCGTGTCCTTCCGCTGAGTGTGTGTTCATGTCCTTCTGCTGAGTTTGTGTTCATGTCCTTCTGCTGAGTGTGTGTTCATGTCCTTCTGCTGAGTGTGTGTTCATGCCCTTCTGCTGAGTGTGTGTTCATGTCCTTCTGCTGAGTGTGTGTGTTCGTGTCCTTCTGCTGAGTGTGTGTTCATGTCCTTCTGCTGAGTGTGTGTTCGTGTCCTTCTGCTGAGTGTGTGTTCATGTCCTTCTGCTGAGTGTTTTTTCGTGTTCTTCTGCTGAGTGTGTGTTCGTGTCCTTCTGCTGAGTGTGTGATCATGTCCTTCTGCTGAGTGTGTGATCATGTCCTTCTGCTGAGTGTGTGTTCATGTCGTTCTGCTGAGTGTGTGTTCATGTCCTTCTGCTGAGTGTGTGTTCCTGTCCTTCTGCTAAGTGTGTGATCATGACCTTCTGTTGAATTTGTGTTCGTGTCCTTCTGCGGAGTGTGCGATCATGACCTTCTGCTGAGTGTGTGATCGTGTCCTTCTGCTGAGTGTGTGTTCATGACCTTCTGCTGAGTGTGTGATCATGTCCTGCTGAGTGTGTGTTCGTTTCCTGCTGCTGAGTGTGTGTTTGAGTCCTTCTGATGTGAGTGTGATAACGTCCCTCTGATGAATGTGTGATCATGTCCTTCTGCTGAGTGTGTGTTCATGCCCTTCTGCTTAGTGTGTGTTCATGTCCTTCTGCTGAGTGTGTGTTCATGTCCTTCTGCTGAGTGTGTGATCGTGTCCTTCTGCTGAGTGTGTGATCGTGTCCTTCTGCTGAGTGTGTGTTCATGTCCTTCTGCTGAGTTTGTGTTCATGTCCTTCTGCTGAGTGTGTGTTCATGCCCTTCTGCTGAGTGTGTGTTCATGTCCTTCTGCTGAGTGTGTGTGTTCGTGTCCTTCTGCTGAGTGTGTGTTCATGTCCTTCTGCTGAGTGTGTGTTCGTGTCCTTCTGCTGAGTGTGTGTTCATGTCCTTCTGCTGAGTGTGTTTTCGTGTTCTTCTGCTGAGTGTGTGTTCGTGTCCTTCTGCTGAGTGTGTGATCATGTCCTTCTGCTGAGTGTGTGATCATGTCCTTCTGCTCAGTGTGTGTTCATGTCCTTCTACTGAATGTGTGTTCCTGTCCTAATGCTGAGTGTGTGTTCCTGTCCTTCTGCTGAGTGTGTGTTCAAGCCCTTCTGCTGAGTGTGTGTTCATGTCCTTCTGCTGAGTGTGTGTTCCTGTCCTTCTGCTGAGTGTGTGATCATGTCGTTCTGCTGAGTGTGTGTTCATGTCCTTCTGCTGAGTGTGTGATAATGGCCTTCTGCTGAGTGTGTGTTCGTGTCTTTCTGCTGAGTGTGTGATCATGTCCTGCTGAGTGTGTGTTTGTGTCCTTCTACTGAGAGTGTGATCACGTCCCTCTGCTGAGTGTCTGATCATTTCCGACTGCTGAGTGTGTGTTCATGTCCTCTGCTGAGTGTGTGCTCGTATCCTTCTGCTGAGTGAGCGTTCGTATACTTCTGCTGAGTGTGTGCTCGTGTCCTTCTGCTGAGTGTGTGTGTTCGTGTCCTTCAGCTGAGTGTGTGTGTTCGTGTCCTTCTGCTGAGTGTGTCTTCGTGCCCTTCTGCTGAGTGTGCGATCATGACCTTCTGCTGAGTGTGTGATCGTGTCCTTCTGCTGAGTGTGTGTTCATGACCTTCTGCTGAGTGTGTGATCATGTCCTGCTGAGTGTGTGTTCGTTTCCTTCTGCTGAGTGTGTGTTTGAGTCCTTCTGATGTGAGTGTGATAACGTCCCTCTGATGAACGTGTGATCATGTCTGACTGCTGAGTGTGTGTTCGTGTCCTTCTGCTGAGTGTGTGTTCGTATCCATCTGCTAAGTGTGTGATCGTGTTCTTATGCTGAGTGTGTGATCGTGTTCTTCTGCTGAGTGTGTGTTCATGTCCTTCTGCTGAGTGTGTGTTCATGCCCTTCTGCTGAGTGTGTGTTCATGACCTTCTGCTGTGTGTGTTTTGATGTCCTTCTGCTGAGTGTGTGTGTTCATGTCCTCTGCTGAGTGTGTGATCATGTCCTTCTGCTGAGTGTGTGTTAATTTCCTTCTGCTGAGTGTGTGTTCGTGTCCATCTGCTGAGTGTGTGTATTCGTGTCCTTCTGCTGAGTGTGTGATCATGACCTTCTGCTGAGTGTGTGATCGTGTCCTTCTGCTGAGTGTGTGTTCGTGTCCTTCTGCTGAGTGTGTGTGTTCGTGTCCTTCTGCTGAGTGTGTGTTTGTGTCCTTCTGCTGAGTGTGTGATCATTTCGGACTGCTGAGTGTGTGTTCATGTCCTCCTGCAGAGCGTGTGTTCATGTCCTTCTGCTGAGTGGGTGTTCATGTCCTTCTGCTGAGTGTGTGATCGTGTCCTTCTGCTGAGTGTGTGATCGTGTTCTTCTACTGAGAGTGTGTTCGTGTCCTTCTGCTGAGTTTGTGTTCATGTCCTTCTGCTGAGTGTGTGCTCATGCCCTTCTGCTGAGTGTGTGTTCATGTCCTTCTGCTGAGTGTGTTCATGCCCTTCTGCTGAGTGTGTGTTCATGACCTTCTGCTGAGTGTGTTTTGATGTCCTTCTGCTGAGTGTGTGTTCATGTCCTTCTGCTGAGTGTGTATTCATGTCCTTCTGCTGTGTGTGTGTGTTCATGTCCTCTGCTGAGTCTGTGATCATGTCCTTCTGCTGAGTGTGTGTTAATTTCCTTCTGCTGAGTGTGCGTTCGTGTCCATCTGCTGAGTGGGTGTATTCGTGTCCTTCTGCTGAGTGTGTGATCATGACCTTCTGCTGAGTGTGTGATCGTGTCCTTCTGCTGAGTGTGTGTTCGTGTCCTTCTGCTGAGTGTGTGTGTTCATGTCCTTCTGCTGAGTGTGTGTTTTTGTCCTTCTGCTGAGTGTGTGATCATGTCCTTCTGCTCAGTGTGTGTTCATGTCCTTCTACTGAATGTGTGTTCCTGTCCTAATGCTGAGTGTGTGTTCCTGTCCTTCTGCTGAGTGTGTGTTCAAGCCCTTCTGCTGAGTGTGTGTTCATGTCCTTCTGCTGAGTGTGTGTTCCTGTCCTTCTGCTGAGTGTGTGATCATGTCGTTCTGCTGAGTGTGTGTTCATGTCCTTCTGCTGAGTGTGTGATAATGGCCTTCTGCTGAGTGTGTGTTCGTGTCTTTCTGCTGAGTGTGTGATCATGTCCTGCTGAGTGTGTGTTTGTGTCCTTCTACTGAGAGTGTGATCACGTCCCTCTGCTGAGTGTCTGATCATTTCCGACTGCTGAGTGTGTGTTCATGTCCTCTGCTGAGTGTGTGCTCGTATCCTTCTGCTGAGTGAGCGTTCGTATACTTCTGCTGAGTGTGTGCTCGTGTCCTTCTGCTGAGTGTGTGTGTTCGTGTCCTTCAGCTGAGTGTGTGTGTTCGTGTCCTTCTGCTGAGTGTGTCTTCGTGCCCTTCTGCTGAGTGTGCGATCATGACCTTCTGCTGAGTGTGTGATCGTGTCCTTCTGCTGAGTGTGTGTTCATGACCTTCTGCTGAGTGTGTGATCATGTCCTGCTGAGTGTGTGTTCGTTTCCTTCTGCTGAGTGTGTGTTTGAGTCCTTCTGATGTGAGTGTGATAACGTCCCTCTGATGAACGTGTGATCATGTCTGACTGCTGAGTGTGTGTTCGTGTCCTTCTGCTGAGTGTGTGTTCGTATCCATCTGCTAAGTGTGTGATCGTGTTCTTCTGCTGAGTGTGTGATCGTGTTCTTCTGCTGAGTGTGTGTTCATGTCCTTCTGCTGAGTGTGTGTTCATGCCCTTCTGCTGAGTGTGTGTTCATGACCTTCTGCTGTGTGTGTTTTGATGTCCTTCTGCTGAGTGTGTGTGTTCATGTCCTCTGCTGAGTGTGTGATCATGTCCTTCTGCTGAGTGTGTGTTAATTTCCTTCTGCTGAGTGTGTGTTCGTGTCCATCTGCTGAGTGTGTGTATTCGTGTCCTTCTGCTGAGTGTGTGATCATGACCTTCTGCTGAGTGTGTGATCGTGTCCTTCTGCTGAGTGTGTGTTCGTGTCCTTCTGCTGAGTGTGTGTGTTCGTGTCCTTCTGCTGAGTGTGTGTTTGTGTCCTTCTGCTGAGTGTGTGATCATTTCGGACTGCTGAGTGTGTGTTCATGTCCTCCTGCAGAGCGTGTGTTCATGTCCTTCTGCTGAGTGGGTGTTCATGTCCTTCTGCTGAGTGTGTGATCGTGTCCTTCTGCTGAGTGTGTGATCGTGTTCTTCTACTGAGAGTGTGTTCGTGTCCTTCTGCTGAGTTTGTGTTCATGTCCTTCTGCTGAGTGTGTGCTCATGCCCTTCTGCTGAGTGTGTGTTCATGTCCTTCTGCTGAGTGTGTTCATGCCCTTCTGCTGAGTGTGTGTTCATGACCTTCTGCTGAGTGTGTTTTGATGTCCTTCTGCTGAGTGTGTGTTCATGTCCTTCTGCTGAGTGTGTATTCATGTCCTTCTGCTGTGTGTGTGTGTTCATGTCCTCTGCTGAGTCTGTGATCATGTCCTTCTGCTGAGTGTGTGTTAATTTCCTTCTGCTGAGTGTGCGTTCGTGTCCATCTGCTGAGTGGGTGTATTCGTGTCCTTCTGCTGAGTGTGTGATCATGACCTTCTGCTGAGTGTGTGATCGTGTCCTTCTGCTGAGTGTGTGTTCGTGTCCTTCTGCTGAGTGTGTGTGTTCATGTCCTTCTGCTGAGTGTGTGTTTTTGTCCTTCTGCTGAGTGTGTGATCATTTCCGACTGCTGAGTGTCTGTTCATGTCCTCCTGCAGAGCGTGTGTTCATGTCCTTCTGCTGAGTGTGTGTGTTCGTGTCCTTCTGCTGACTGTGTGTTCATGTCCTTCTGCTGAGTGTGTGTTCATTTCCTTCTGCTGAGTGTGTGTTCGTGTCCTTCTGCTGAGTGTGTGTTCATCTCCTCTGCTGAGTGTGTGTTCATGACCTTCTGCTGAGTGTGTTTTGATGTCCTTCTGCTGAGTGTGTGTTCATGTCCTTCTGCTGAGTGTGTGTTCATGTCCTTCTGCTGAGTGTGTGATCGTGTCCTTCTGCTGAGTGTGTGATCGTGTCCTTCTGCTGAGTGTGTGTTCATGTCCTTCTGCTGAGTTTGTGTTCATGTCCTTCTTCTGAGTGTGTGTTCATGCCCTTCTGCTGAGTGTGTGTTCATGTCCTTCTGCTGAGTGTGTGTGTTCGTGTCCTTCTGCTGAGTGTGTGTTCATGTCCTTCTGCTGAGTGTGTGTTCGTGTCCTTCTGCTGAGTGTGTGTTCATGTCCTTCTGCTGAGTGTGTTTTCGTGTTCTTCTGCTGAGTGTGTGTTCATGACCTTCTGCTGAGTGTGTTTTGATGTCCTTCTGCTGAGTGTGTGATCTTGTCCTTCTGCTGAGTGTGTGTTCATGCCCTTCTGCTTAGTGTGTGTTCATGTCCTTCTGCTGAGTGTGTGATCGTGTCCTTCTGCTGAGTGTGTGATCGTGTCCTTCCGCTGAGTGTGTGTTCATGTCCTTCTGCTGAGTTTGTGTTCATGTCCTTCTGCTGAGTGTGTGTTCATGTCCTTCTGCTGAGTGTGTGTTCATGCCCTTCTGCTGAGTGTGTGTTCATGTCCTTCTGCTGAGTGTGTGTGTTCGTGTCCTTCTGCTGAGTGTGTGTTCGTGTCCTTCTGCTGAGTGTGTGTTCGTGTCCTTCTGCTGAGTGTGTGTTCATGTCCTTCTGCTGAGTGTGTTTTCGTGTTCTTCTGCTGAGTGTGTGTTCGTGTCCTTCTGCTGAGTGTGTGATCATGTCCTTCTGCTGAGTGTGTGATCATGTCCTTCTGCTGAGTGTGTGTTCATGTCGTTCTGCTGAGTCTGTGTTCATGTCCTTCTGCTGAGTGTGTGTTCCTGTCCTTCTGCTAAGTGTGTGATCATGACCTTCTGTTGAATTTGTGTTCGTGTCCTTCTGCGGAGTGTGCGATCATGACCTTCTGCTGAGTGTGTGATCGTGTCCTTCTGCTGAGTGTGTGTTCATGACCTTCTGCTGAGTGTGTGATCATGTCCTGCTGAGTGTGTGTTCGTTTCCTGCTGCTGAGTGTGTGTTTGAGTCCTTCTGATGTGAGTGTGATAACGTCCCTCTGATGAATGTGTGATCATGTCCTTCTGCTGAGTGTGTGTTCATGCCCTTCTGCTTAGTGTGTGTTCATGTCCTTCTGCTGAGTGTGTGTTCATGTCCTTCTGCTGAGTGTGTGATCATGTCCTTCTGCTGAGTGTGTGATCGTGTCCTTCTGCTGAGTGTGTGTTCATGTCCTTCTGCTGAGTTTGTGTTCATGTCCTTCTGCTGAGTGTGTGTTCATGCCCTTCTGCTGAGTGTGTGTTCATGTCCTTCTGCTGAGTGTGTGTGTTCGTGTCCTTCTGCTGAGTGTGTGTTCATGTCCTTCTGCTGAGTGTGTGTTCGTGTCCTTCTGCTGAGTGTGTGTTCATGTCCTTCTGCTGAGTGTGTTTTCGTGGTCTTCTGCTGAGTGTGTGTTCGTGTCCTTCTGCTGAGTATGTGATCATGTCCTTCTGCTGAGTGTGTGATCATGTCCTTCTGCTCAGTGTGTGTTCATGTCCTTCTACTGAATGTGTGTTCCTGTCCTTCTGCTGAGTGTGTGTTCCTGTCCTTCTGCTGAGTGTGTGTTCAAGCCCTTCTGCTGAGTGTGTGTTCATGTCCTTCTGCTGAGTGTGTGTTCCTGTCCTTCTGCTGAGTGTGTGATCATGTCGTTCTGCTGAGTGTGTGTTCATGTCCTTCTGCTGAGTGTGTGATAATGGCCTTCTGCTGAGTGTGTGTTCGTGTCTTTCTGCTGAGTGTGTGATCATGTCCTGCTGAGTGTGTGTTTGTGTCCTTCTACTGAGAGTGTGATCACGTCCCTCTGCTGAGTGTCTGATCATTTCCGACTGCTGAGTGTGTGTTCATGTCCTCTGCTGAGTGTGTGCTCGTATCCTTCTGCTGAGTGAGCGTTCGTATACTTCTGCTGAGTGTGTGCTCGTGTCCTTCTGCTGAGTGTGTGTGTTCGTGTCCTTCAGCTGAGTGTGTGTGTTCGTGTCCTTCTGCTGAGTGTGTCTTCGTGCCCTTCTGCTGAGTGTGCGATCATGACCTTCTGCTGAGTGTGTGATCGTGTCCTTCTGCTGAGTGTGTGTTCATGACCTTCTGCTGAGTGTGTGATCATGTCCTGCTGAGTGTGTGTTCGTTTCCTTCTGCTGAGTGTGTGTTTGAGTCCTTCTGATGTGAGTGTGATAACGTCCCTCTGATGAATGTGTGATCATGTCTGACTGCTGAGTGTGTGTTCGTGTCCTTCTGCTGAGTGTGTGTTCGTATCCATCTGCTAAGTGTGTGATCGTGTTCTTATGCTGAGTGTGTGATCGTGTTCTTCTGCTGAGTGTGTGTTCATGTCCTTCTGCTGAGTGTGTGTTCATGCCCTTCTGCTGAGTGTGTGTTCATGACCTTCTGCTATGTGTGTTTTGATGTCCTTCTGCTGAGTGTGTGTGTTCATGTCCTCTGCTGAGTGTGTGATCATGTCCTTCTGCTGAGTGTGTGTTAATTTCCTTCTGCTGAGTGTGTGTTCGTGTCCATCTGCTGAGTGTGTGTATTCGTGTCCTTCTGCTGAGTGTGTGATCATGACCTTCTGCTGAGTGTGTGATCGTGTCCTTCTGCTGAGTGTGTGTTCGTGTCCTTCTGCTGAGTGTGTGTGTTCGTGTCCTTCTGCTGAGTGTGTGTTTGTGTCCTTCTGCTGAGTGTGTGATCATTTCGGACTGCTGAGTGTGTGTTCATGTCCTCCTGCAGAGCGTGTGTTCATGTCCTTCTGCTGAGTGTGTGTGTTCGTGTCCTTCTGCTGACTGTGTGTTCATGTCCTTCTGCTGAGTGTGTGTTCATTTCCTTCTGCTGAGTGTGTGTTCGTGTCCTTCTGCTGAGTGTGTGTTCATCTCCTCTGCTGAGTGTGTGATCATGTCATTCTGCTGAGTGTGTGTTCATGACCTTCTGCTGAGTTTGTTTTGATGTCCTTCTGCTGAGTGTGTGTTCATGTCCTTCTGCTGAGTGCGTGTTCATGCCCTTCTGCTGAGTGTGTGTTCATGTCCTTCTGCTGAGTGTGTGTTCATGTCCTTCTGCTGAGTGTGTGATCGTGTCCTTCTGCTGAGTGTGTGATCGTGTCCTTCTACTGAGTGTGTGTTCATGTCCTTCTGCTGAGTTTGTGTTCATGACCTTCTGCTGATTTTGTGTTCATGTCCTTCTGCTGAGTGTGTGTTCATGTCCTTCTGCTGAGTGTGTGTGTTCGTGTCCTTCTGCTGAGTGTGTGTTCATGTCTTTCTGCTGAGTGTGTGTTCATGTCCTTCTGCTGAGTGTGTTTTCGTGATCTTCTGCTGAGTGTGTGTTCGTGTCCTGCTGAGTGTGTGATCATGTCCTTCTGCTGAGTGTGTGTTCATGTCCTTCTGCTGAGTGTGTGTTCCTGTCCTTCGGCTGAGTGTGTGTTCCTGTCCTTCTGCTGAGTGTGTGTGTTTGTGTCCTTCTGCAGATTGTGTGTTCCTGTCCTTCTGCTGAGTGTGTGATCATGACCTTCTGTTGAATTTGTGTTCGTGTCCTTCTGCTGACTGTGTTTGCAAGTCCTTCTGCTGAGTGTGTGTTCATGTCCTTCTGCTGAGTGTGTGTTCGTGTCCTTCTGCTGAGTGTGTGTTCATGCCCTTCTGCTGAGTGTGTGTTCGAGTTCTTCTGCTGAGTGTGTGATCGTGTCCTTCTGCTGAGTGTGTGTTCATGCCCTTCTGCTGAGTGTGTGTTCGTTTCTTTCTGCTGAGTGTGTGTTCATGTCCTCTGCTGAGTGTGTGTTCATGTCCTCTGCGGAGTGTGTGATCATGTCGTTCTGCTGAGTGTGTGTTCGTGTCCTTCTGCTGAGTGTGTGATCATGTCCTGCTGAGTGTGTGTTTGTGTCCTTCTGCTGAGAGTGTGATCACGTCCCTCTGCTGAGTGTCTGATCATTTCCGACTGCTGAGTGTGTGTTCGTGTCCTCTGCTGAGTGTGTGTTTGTGTCCTTCTGCTAAGTGTGTGTTCGTGTCCTTCTGCTGAGTGTGTGTTCGTGTCCTTCTGCTGAGTGTGTGATCGTGTCCTTCTGCTAAGTGTGTGATCGTGTCCTTCTGCTGAGTGTGTGTTCATGTCCTTCTGCTCAGTGTGTGTTCGTATCCTTCTGCTGAGTGTGTGTTCGTGGCCTTCTGCTGAGTGTGTGTTCGTGTCCTTCTGCTGAGTGTCTGTGTTCGTGTCCTTCTGCTGAGTGTGTGTTCATGTCCTCTGCGGAGTGTGTGTTCATGTCCTTCTGCTGTGTGTGTGTGTGTTCATGACCTTCTGCTGAGTGTGTGTTCATGTCCGTCTGCTGAGTGTGTATTCATGTCCTTCTGCTGAGTGTGCGATCATGTCCTTCTGCTGAGTGTGTGATCATGTCCTTCTGCTGAGTGTGTGTTCGTGTCCTTCTGCTGAGTGTGTGTTTGTGTCCTTCTGCTGAGTGTGTGATCATGACCTTCTGCTGAGTGTGTGATTGTGTCCTGCTGAGTGTGTGTTCGTGTCCTTCTGCTGAGTGTGTGTTTGTGTCCTTCTGCTGAGTGTGTGATCATTTCCGACTGCAGATTGTGTGTTCATGTCCTTCTGCTGAGTGTGTGTTCATGTCCTTCTGCTGAGTGTGTGTTCAAGCCCTTCTGCTGAGTGTGTGTTCATTTCCTTCTGCTGAGTGTGTGTTCACACCCATCTGCTGAGTGTGTGTTTGTGCCCTGCTGAGTGTGTGTTCCTGTCTTTCTGCTGAGTGTGTGTATGTGTCCTTCTGCTGAGTGTGTGTTCATACCCTCTGCTGAGTGTGTGATCATGCTCTTCTGCTGAGTGTGTGTTCATGTCCTCTGCGGAGTGTGTGTTCATGTCCTTCTGCTGAGTGTGTATCACGCCCATCTGCTGAGTGTGTGTTTGTGTCCTTCAGCTGAGTGTGTGTTCCTGTCTTTCTGCTGAGTGTGTGTTTGTGTCCTTCTGCTGAGTGTGTGATCATTTCCGACTGCAGATTGTGTGTTCATGTACTTCTGCTGAGTGTGTGATCATGTCCTTCTGCTGAGTGTGTGATCGTGTCCTTCTGCTGAGTGTGATAATGGCCTTCTGCTGAGTGTGTGTTCGTGTCCTTCTGCTGAGTGTGTGATCATGTCCTGCTGAGTATGTGTTCGTGTCCTTCTGCTGAGTGTCTGATCATGTCCGACTGCTGAGTGTGTGTTCGTGTCCTCTGCTGAGTGTGTGTTTGTGTCATTCTGCTAAGTGTGTGTTCGTGTCCTTCTGCTGAGTGTGTGTTCGTGTCCTTCTGCAGAATGTGCGATCGTGTCCTTCTGCTGAGTGTGTTATCGTGTCCTTCTGCTGAGTGTGTTTTGATGTCCTTCTGCTGAGTGTGTGTTCATGTCCTTTTGCTGAGTGTGTATTTTTGTCCTTCTGCTGTGTGTGTGTGTTCATGTCCTCTGCTGAGTGTGTGATCATGTCCTTCTGCTGAGTGTGTGTTAATTTCCTTCTGCTGAGTGTGTGTTCGTGTCCATCTGCTGAGTATGTGTATTCGTGTCCTTCTGTGAGTGTGTGATCATGACCTTCTGCTGAGTGTGTGATCGTGTCCTTCTGCTGAGTGTGTGTTCGTGTCCTTCTGCTGAGTGTGTGTGTTCGTGTCCTTCTGCTGAGTGTGTGTTTGTGTCCTTCTGCTGAGTGTGTGATCATTTCCGATTGCTGAGTGTGTGTTCATGTCCTCCTGCAAAGTGTGTGTTCATTTCCTTCTGCTGAGTGTGTGTTCGTGTCCTTCTGCTGAGTGTGTGTTCATCTCCTCTGCTGAGTGTGTGATCATGTCATTCTGCTGAGTGTGTGTTCATGACCTTCTGCTGAGTGTGTTTTGATGTCCTTCTGCTGAGTGTGTGTTCATGTCCTTCTGCTGAGTGTGTGTTCATGTCCTTCTGCTGAGTGTGTGTTCATGTCCTTCTGCTGAGTGTCTGATCGTGTCCTTCTACTGAATGTGTGATTGTGTCCTTCTACTGAGTGTGTGTTTATGCCCTTCTGCTGAGTTTGTGTTCATGTCCTTCTGCTGAGTGTGTGTTCATGTCCTTCTGCTGAGTGTGTGTTCATGTCCTTCTGCTGAGTGTGTGTGTTCGTGTCCTTCTGCTGAGTGTGTGTTCATGTCCTTCTGCTGAGTGTGTTTTCGTGATCTTCTGCTGAGTGTGTGTTCGTGACCTTCTGCTGAGTGTGTGATCATGTCCTTCTGCTGAGTGTGTGTTCCTGGCCTTCTGCTGAGTGTGTGTTCCTGTCCTTCTGCTGAGTGTGTGTGTTTGTGTCCTTCTGCAGATTGTGTGTTCCTGTCCTTCTGCTGAGTGTCTGATCATGACCTTCTGTTGAATTTGTGTTCGTGTCCTTCTGCTGACTGTGTTTTCATGTCCTTCTGCTGAGTGTGTGTTCATGTCCTTCTGCTGAGTGTGTGTTCGTGTCCTTCTGCTGAGTGTGTGTTCATGCCCTTCTGCTGAGTGTGTGTTCGTGTTCTTCTGCTGAGTGTGTGTTCGTGTCCTTCTGCTGAGTGTGTGTTCATGCCCTTCTGCTGAGTGTGTGCTCGTTTCTTTCTGCTGAGTGTGTGTTCATGTCCTCTGCTGAGTGTGTGTTCATGTCCTCTGCGGAGTGTGTGATCATGTCGTTCTGCTGAGTGTGTGATAATGGCCTTCTGCTGAGTGTGTGTTCGTGTCCTTCTGCTGAGTGTGTGATCATGTCCTGCTGAGTGTGTGTTTGTGTCCTTCTGCTGAGAGTGTGATCACGTCCCTCTGCTGAGTGTCTGATCATTTCCGACTGCTGAGTGTGTGTTCATGTCCTCTGCGGAGTGTGTGTTCATGTCCTTCTGCTGTGTGTGTGTGTTCATGACCTTCTGCTGAGTGTGTGTTCGTGTCCTTCTGCTGAGTGTTTGTTAGTGTCCTTCTGCTGAGTGTGTGATCATTTCCGACTGCAGATTGTGTGTTCATGTCCTTCTGCTGAGTGTGTGTTCATGTCCTTCTGCTGAGTGTGTGTTCAAGCCCTTCTGCTGAGTGTGTGTTCATTTCCTTCTGCTGAGTGTGTGTTCACACCCATCTGCTGAGTGTGTGTTTGTGTCCTGCTGAGTGTGTGTTCCTGTCTTTCTGCTGAATGTGTGTTTCTGTCCTTCTGCTGAGTGTGTGTTCATACCCTCTGCAAAGTGTGTGATCATGCTCTTCTGCTGAGTGTGTGTTCATGTCCTCTGCGGAGTGTGTGTTCATGTCCTTCTGCTCAGTGTGTGTCACGCCTATCTGCTGAGTGTGTGTTTGTGTCCTTCAGCTGAGTGTGTGTTCCTGTCTTTCTGCTGAGTGTGTGTTTGTGTCCTTCTGCTGAGTGTGTGATCATTTCCGACTGCAAATTGTGTGTTAATGTCCTTCTGCTGAGTGTGTGATCATGTCCTTCTGCTGAGTGTGTGATCGTGTCCTTCTGCTGAGTGTGTGATAATGGCCTTCTGCTGAGTGTGTGTTCGTGTCCTTCTGCTGAGTGTGTGATCATGTCCTGCTGAGTATGTGTTCGTGTCCTTCTGCTGAGTGTGTGTTTGTGTCCTTCTGCTGAGAGTGTGATCACGTCCCTCTGCTGAGTGTCTGATCATGTCCGACTGCCGAGTGTGTGTTCGTGTCCTCTGCTGAGTGTGTGTTTGTGTCATTCTGCTAAGTGTGTGTTTGTGTCCTTCTGCTGAGTGTGTGTTCGTGTCCTTCTGCTGAGTGTGTGATCGTGTCCTTCTGCTAAGTGTGTGATCGTGTCCTTCTGCTGAGTGTGTGTTCTTGTCCTTCTGCTCACTGTGTGTTCATGTCCTTCTGCTGAGTGTGTGTTCGCATCATTCTGCTGAGTGTGTGTTTGTGTCCTTCTGCTGAGTGTGTGTGTTCGGGTCCTTCTGCTGAGTGTGTGTTCATGTCCTCTGCTGAGTGTGTGTTCATGTCCTCTGCGGAGTGTGTGATCATGTCCTTCTGCTGAGTGTGTGTTCATGTCCTTCTTCTGAGTGAGTGATAATGGCCTTCTGCTGAGTGTGTGATCATGTCCTGCAGAGTGTGTGTTCGTGTCCTTCTGCTGAGTGTGTGTTTGTGTCCTTCTGCTGAGTGTGTGATCATGTCCTTCTGGTGAGTGTGTGTTCATGTCCTCTGCGGAGTGTGTGTTCATGACCTCTGCTGAGTGTGTGATCATGTCCTTCTGCTGAGTGTGTGTTCATGTCCTTCTGCTGAGTGTGTGATAATGGCCTTCTGCTGAGTGTGTGTTCGTGTCCTTCTGCTGAGTGTGTGCTCATGTCCTGCTGAGTGTGTGTTCGTGTCCTTCTGCTGAGTGTGTGTTTGTGTCCTTCTGCTGAGAGTGTGATCACGTCCCTCTGCTAAGTGTGTGTTCGTGTCCTTCTGCTGAGTGTGTGATTGTGTCCTTCTGCTAAGTGTGTGATCGTGTCCTTCTGCTGAGTGTGTGTTCATGTCCTTCTGCTGAGTGTGTTTTCGTGATCTTCTGCTGAGTGTGTGTTCGTGTCCTTCTGCTGAGTGTGTGATCATGTCCTTCTGCTGAGTGTGTGTTCCTGTCCTTCTGCTGAGTGTGTGTTCCTGTCCTTCTGCTGAGTGTGTGTGTTTGTGTCCTTCTGCAGATTGTGTGTTCCTGTCCTTCTGCTGAGTGTCTGATCATGACCTTCTGTTGAATTTGTGTTCGTGTCCTTCTGCTGACTGTGTTTTCATGTCCTTCTGCTGAGTGTGTGTTCATGTCCTTCTGCTGAGTGTGTGTTCGTGTCCTTCTGCTGAGTGTGTGTTCATGCCCTTCTGCTGAGTGTGTGTTCGTGTTCTTCTGCTGAGTGTGTGTTCGTGTCCTTCTGCTGAGTGTGTGTTCATGCCCTTCTGCTGAGTGTGTGTTCGTTTCTTTCTGCTGAGTGTGTGTTCATGTCCTCTGCTGAGTGTGTGTTCATGTCCTCTGCGGAGTGTGTGATCATGTCGTTCTGCTGAGTGTGTGTTCATGTCCTTCTGCTGAGTGTGTGATAATGGCCTTCTGCTGAGTGTGTGTTCGTGTCCTTCTGCTGAGTGTGTGATCATGTCCTGCTGAGTGTGTGTTTGTGTCCTTCTGCTGAGAGTGTGATCACGTCCCTCTGCTGAGTGTCTGATCATTTCCGACTGCTGAGTGTGTGTTCGTGTCCTCTGCTGAGTGTGTGTTTGTGTCCTTCTGCTAAGTGTGTGTTCGTGTCCTTCTGCTGAGTGTGTGTTCGTGTTCCTCTGCTGAGTGTGTGATCGTGTCCTTCTGCTAAGTGTGTGATCCTGTCCTTCTGCTGAGTGTGTGTTCATGTCCTTCTGCTCAGTGTGTGTTCGTATCCTTCTGCTGAGTGTGTGTTCGTGTCCTTCTGCTGAGTGTGTGTTCGTGTCCTTCTGCTGAGTGTGTGTGTTCGTTTCCTTCTGCTGAGTGTGTGTTCATGTCCTCTGCGGAGTGTGTGTTCCTGTCCTTCTGCTGTGTGTGTGTGTTCATGACCTTCTGCTGAGTGTGTGTTCGTGTCCTTCTGCTGAGTGTTTGTTAGTGTCCTTCTGCTGAGTGTGTGATCATTTCCGACTGCAGATTGTGTGTTCATGTCCTTCTGCTGAGTGTGTGTTCATGTCCTTCTGCTGAGTGTGTGTTCAAGCCCTTCTGCTGAGTGTGTGTTCATTTCCTTCTGCTGAGTGTGTGTTCACACCCATCTGCTGAGTGTGTGTTTGTGTCCTGCTGAGTGTGTGTTCCTGTCTTTCTGCTGAGTGTGTGTTTCTGTCCTTCTGCTGAGTGTGTGTTCATACCCTCTGCTGAGTGTGTGATCATGCTCTTCTGCTGAGTGTGTGTTCATGTCCTCTGCGGAGTGTGTGTTCATGTCCTTCTGCTCAGTGTGTGTCACGCCTATCTGCTGAGTGTGTGTTTGTGTCCTTCAGCTGAGTGTGTGTTCCTGTCTTTCTGCTGAGTGTGTGTTTGTGTCCTTCTGCTGAGTGTGTGATCATTTCCGACTGCAAATTGTGTGTTCATGTCCTTCTGCTGAGTGTGTGATCGTGTCCTTCTGCTGAGTGTGTGATAATGGCCTTCTGCTGAGTGTGTGTTCGTGTCCTTCTGCTGAGTGTGTGATCACGTCCTGATGAGTATGTGTTCGTGTCCTTCTGCTGAGTGTGTGTTTGTGTCCTTCTGCTGAGAGTGTGATCACGTCCCTCTGCTGAGTGTCTGATCATGTCCGACTGCCGAGTGTGTGTTCGTGTCCTCTGCTGAGTGTGTGTTTGTGTCATTCTGCTAAGTGTGTGTTTGTGTCCTGCTGAGTGTGTGTTCGTGTCCTTCTGCTGAGTGTGTGATCGTGTCCTTCTGCTAAGTGTGTGATCGTGTCCTTCTGCTGAGTGTGTGTTCTTGTCCTTCTGCTCACTGTGTGTTCATGTCATTCTGCTGAGTGTGTGTTCGCATCATTCTGCTGAGTGTGTGTTTGTGTCCTTCTGCTGAGTGTGTGTGTTCGGCTCCTTCTGCTGAGTGTGTGTTCATGTCCTCTGCTGAGTGTGTGTTCATGTCCTCTGCGGAGTGTGTGATCATGTCCTTCTGCTGAGTGTGTGTTCATGTCCTTCTTCTGAGTGAGTGATAATGGCCTTCTGCTGAGTGTGTGATCATGTCCTGCAGAGTGTGTGTTCGTGTCCTTCTGCTGAGTGTGTGTTTGTGTCCTTCTGCTGAGTGTGTGACCATGTCCTTCTGGTGAGTGTGTGTTCATGTCCTCTGCGGAGTGTGTGTTCATGACCTCTGCTGCGTGTGTGATCATGTCCTTCTGCTGAGTGTGTGTTCATGTCCTTCTGCTGAGTGTGTGATAATGGCCTTCTGCTGAGTGTGTGTTCGTGTCCTTCTGCTGAGTGTGTGCTCATGTCCTGCTGAGTGTGTGTTCGTGTCCTTCTGCTGAGTGTGTGTTTGTGTCCTTCTGCTGAGAGTGTGATCACGTCCCTCTGCTAAGTGTGTGTTCGTGTCCTTCTGCTGAGTGTGTGATTGTGTCCTTCTGCTAAGTGTGTGATCGTGTCCTTCTGCTGAGTGTGTGTTCATGTCCTTCTGCTGAGTGTGTGTTCGTGTCCTTCTGCTGAGTGTGTGTTCGTGTCCTTCTGCTGAGTGTGTGTGTTCGTGTCCTTCTGCTGAGTGTGCGTTCATGTCCTCTGCTGAGTGTGTGATCATGTCCTTCTGCTGAGTGTGTGTTCGTGTCCTTCTGCAGAGTGTGTGTTCATGACCTCCTGCTGAGTGTGTGATCATGTCCTGCTGAGTGCGTGTTCGTGTCCTTCTGCTGAGTGTGTGTTTGTGTCCTTCTGCTGAGAGTTTGATCACGTCCCTCTGCTGAGTGTGAGATCATGTCCTTCTGCTGAGTGTGTGTTCGTGTCCTTCTGCTGAGTGTGTGTTCATCTCCTTCTGCTGAGTGTGTGTTCATGTCCTTCTGCTGAGCGTGTTTTCCTGTTCTTCTGCTGAGTGTGTGTTCGTGTCCTTCTGCTGAGTGTGTGTTCATGCTCTTCTGCTGAGTGTGTGATCATGTCCTTCTGCTGAGTGTGTGTTCATGTCCTTCTGCTGAGTGTGTGTTCCTGTCCTTCTGCTGAGTGTGTGTGTTTGTGTCCTTCTGCAGAGTGTGTGTTCGTGTCCTTCTGCTGAGTGTGTGTTCAAGCCCTTCTGCTGAGTGTGTGTTCATGACCTTCTGCTGAGTGTGTGTTCACACCCATCTGCTGAGTGTGTGTTTGTGTCCTTCTGCTGAGTGTGTGTGTTCGTGTCCTTCTGCTGAGTGTGTGTTCATGACCTTCTGCTGAGTGTGAGTGATAATGGCCTTCTGCTGAGTGTGTGTTCGTGTCCATCTGCTGAGTGTGTGTTTGTGTCCTTCTGCTGAGTGTGTGATCATGACCTTCTGCTGAGTGTCTGATCGTGTCCTTCTGCTGAGTGTGTGTTTGTGTCCTTCTGCTGAGTTTGTGTTTGTGTCCTTCTGCTGAGTGTGTGATCATTTCCGACTGCTGATTGTGTGTTCATGTCCTTCTGCTGAGTGTGTGTTCATGCCCTTCTGCTGAGTGTGTGTTCACGCCCATCTGCTGAGTGTGTGTTTGTGTCCTTCTGCTGAGTGTGTGTTCCTGTCTTTCTGCTGAGTGTGTGTTCGTGTCCTTCTGCTGAGAGTTTGATCACGTCCCTCTGCTGAGTGTGAGATCATGTCCTTCTGCTGAGTGTGTTTTCGTGTCCTTCTGCTGAGTATGTGTTTGTGTCCTTCTGCTGAGAGTGTGATCACGTCCCTCTGCTGAGTGTCTGATCATGTCCGACTGCTGAGTGTGTGTTCGTGTCCTCTGCTGAGTGTGTGTTTGTGTCATTCTGCTAAGTGTGTGTTTGTGTCCTTCTGCTGAGTGTGTGTTCCTGTCCTTCTGCTGAGTGTGTGATCGTGTCCTTCTGCTAAGTGTGTGATTGTGTCCTTCTGCTGAGTGTGTGTTCTTGTCCTTCTGCTCACTGTGTGTTCATGTCCTTCTGCTGAGTGTGTGTTCGCATCATTCTGCTGAGTGTGTGTTCGTGTCCTTCTGCTGAGTGTGTGTGTTCGGGTCCTTCTGCTGAGTGTGTGTTCATGTCCTCTGCTGAGTGTGTGTTCATGTCCTCTGCGGAGTGTGTCATCATGTCCTTCTGCTGAGTGTGTGTTCATGTCCTTCTTCTGAGTGTGTGATAATGGCCTTCTGCTGAGTGTGTGATCATGTCCTGCTGAGTGTGTGTTCGTGTCCTTCTGCTGAGTGTGTGTTTGTGTCCTTCTGCTGAGTGTGTGATCATGTCCTTCTGGTGAGTGTGTGTTCATGTCCTCTGCGGAGTGTGTGTTCATGACCTCTGCTGGGTGTGTGATCATGTCCTTCTGCTGAGTGTGTGTTCATGTCCTTCTGCTGAGTGTGTGATAATGGCCTTCTGCTGAGTGTGTGTTCGTGTCCTTCTGCTGAGTGTGTGCTCATGTCCTGCTGAGTGTGTGTTCGTGTCCTTCTGCTGAGTGTGTGTTTGTGTCCTTCTGCTGAGAGTGTGATCACGTCCCTCTGCTAAGTGTGTGTTCGTGTCCTTCTGCTGAGTGTGTGATTGTGTCCTTCTGCTAAGTGTGTGATCGTGTCCTTCTGCTGAGTGTGTGTTCATGTCCTTCTGCTGAGTGTGTGCTCGTGTCCTTCTGCTGAGTGGGTGTTCGTGTCCTTCTGCTGAGTGTGTGTGTTCGTGTCCTTCTGCTGAGTGTGCGTTCATGTCCTCTGCTGAGTGTGTGATCATGTCCTTCTGCTGAGTGTGTGTTCGTGTCCTTCTGCAGAGTGTGTGTTCATGACCTCCTGCTGAGTGTGTGATCATGTCCTGCTGAGTGCGTGTTCGTGTCCTTCTGCTGAGTATATGTTTGTGTCCTTCTGCTGAGAGTTTGATCACGTCCCTCTGCTGAGTGTGAGATCATGTCCTTCTGCTGAGTGTGTGTTCGTGTCCTTCTGCTGAGTGTGTGTTCATCTCCTTCTGCTGAGTGTGTGTTCATGTCCTTCTGCTGAGTGTGTTTTCCTGTTCTTCTGCTGAGTGTGTGTTCGTGTCCTTCTGCTGAGTGTGTGTTCATGCTCTTCTGCTGAGTGTGTGATCATGTCCTTCTGCTGAGTGTGTGTTCATGTCCTTCTGCTGAGTGTGTGTTCCTGTCCTTCTGCTGAGTGTGTGTTCATGTCCTTCTGCTGAGTGTGTGTGTTTGTGTCCTTCTGCAGAGTTTGTGTTCGTGTCCTTCTGCTGAGTGTGTGTTCGAGCCCTTCTGCTGAGTGTGTGTTCATGTCCTTCTGCTGAGTGTGTGTTCACACCCATCTGCTGAGTGTGTGTTTGTGTCCTTCTGCTGAGTGTGTGTGTTCGTGTCCTTCTGCTGAGTGTGTGTTCATGACCTTCTGCTGAGTGTGAGTGATAATGGCCTTCTGCTGAGTGTGTGTTCGTGTCCATCTGCTGAGTGTGTGTTTGTGTCCTTCTGCTGAGTGTGTGATCATGACCTTCTGCTGAGTGTCTGATCGTGTCCTTCTGCTGAGTGTGTGTTTGTGTCCTTCTGCTGAGTTTGTGTTTGTGTCCTTCTGCTGAGTGTGTGATCATTTCCGACTGCTGATTGTGTGTTCATGTCCTTCTGCTGAGTGTGTGTTCATGTCCTTCTGCTGAGTGTGTGTTCACGCCAATCTGCTGAGTGTGTGTTCCTGTCTTTCTGCTGAGTGTGTGTTCGTGTCCTTCTGCTGAGAGTTTGATCACGTCCCTCTGCTGAGTGTGAGATCATGTCCTTCTGCTGAGTGTGTGTTCGTGTCCTTCTGCTGAGTGTGTGTTCATCTCCTTCTGCTGAGTGTGTGTTCATGTCCTTCTGCTGAGTGTGTTTTCCTGTTCTTCTGCTGAGTGTGTGTTCGTGTCCTTCTGCTGAGTGTGTGTTCGTGCTCTTCTGCTGAGTGTGTGATCATGTCCTTCTGCTGAGTGTGTGTTCATGTCCTTCTGCTGAGTGTTTGTTCCTGTCCTTCTGCTGAGTGTGTGTTCATGTCCTTCTGCTGAGTGTGTGTGTTTGTGTCCTTCTGCAGAGTGTGTGTTCGTGTCCTTCTGCTGAGTGTGTGTTCGAGCCCTTCTGCTGAGTGTGTGTTCATGTCCTTCTGCTGAGTGTGTGTTCACACCCATCTGCTGAGTGTGTGTTTGTGTCCTTCTGCTGAGTGTGTGTGTTCGTGTCCTTCTGCTGAGTGTGTGTTCATGACCTTCTGCTGAGTGTGAGTGATAATGGCCTTCTGCTGAGTGTGTGTTCGTGTCCATCTGCTGAGTGTGTGTTTGTGTCCTTCTGCTGAGTGTGTGATCATGACATTCTGCTGAGTGTCTGATCGTGTCCTTCTGCTGAGTGTGTGTTTGTGTCCTTCTGCTGAGTTTGTGTTTGTGTCCTTCTGCTGAGTGTGTGATCATTTCCGACTGCTGATTGTGTGTTCATGTCCTTCTGCTGAGTGTGTGTTCATGTCCTTCTGCTGAGTGTGTGTTCACGCCAATCTGCTGAGTGTGTGTTTGTGTCCTTCTGCTGAGTGTGTGTTCCTGTCTTTCTGCTGAGTGTGTGTTCGTGTCCTTCTGCTGAGAGTTTGATCACGTCCCTCTGCTGAGTGTGAGATCATGTCCTTCTGCTGAGTGTGTCTTCGTGTCCTTCTGCTGAGTGCGTGTTCATTTCTTTCTGCTGAGTGTGTGTTCATGTACTCTGCTGAGTGTGTGTTCGTGTCCGTCTGCTGAGTGTGTGTTCAGGTCCTTCTGCTGAGTGTGTGTTCATGTCCTTCTGCTGAGTGTGTTTTCGTGTTCTTCTGCTGAGTGTGTGTTCGTGTCCTTCTGCTGAGAGTGTGTTCATGCTCTTCTGCTGAGTGTGTGATCATGTCCTTCTGCTGAGTGTGTGTTCATGTCCTTCTGCTGAGTGTGTGTTCCTGTCCTTCTGCTGAGTGTGTGTTCGTGTCCTTCTGCTGAGTGTGTGTGTTTGTGTCCTTCTGCAGAGTGTGTGTTCGTGTCCTTCTGCTGAGTGTGTGTTCAAGCCCTTCTGCTGAGTGTGTGTGTTCGTGTCCTTCTGCTGAGTGTGTGTCCATGACCTTCTGCTGAGTGTGAGTGTTCATGTCCTTCTGCTGAGTGTGTATTCATGTCCTTTTGCTGAGTGTGCGATCATGTCCTTCTGCTGAGTGTGTGATCATGTCCTTCTGCTGAGTGTGTGTTCATGTCCTCTGCTGAGTGTGTGATCATGTCCTTCTGCTGAGTGTTTGTTCGTGTCCATCTGCTGAGTGTGTGTTTGTTTCCTTCTGCTGAGTGTGTGATCATGACATTCTGCTGAGTGTGTGATCGTGTCCTTCTGCTGAGTGTGTGTTTGTGTCCTTCTGCTGAGTTTGTGTTTGTGCCCTTC
This sequence comes from Mobula birostris, assembly GCF_030028105.1. Classification (NCBI taxonomy): domain Eukaryota; kingdom Metazoa; phylum Chordata; class Chondrichthyes; order Myliobatiformes; family Myliobatidae; genus Mobula; species Mobula birostris. The sequence continues at coordinate 763,263 of NW_027275721.1, forward strand.
TGCTGAGTGTGTGATCATTTCCGACTGCTGATTGTGTGTTCATGTCCTTCTGCTGAGTGTGTGTTCATGTCCTTCTGCTGAGTGTGTGTTCACGCCCATCTGCTGAGTGTGTGTTTGTGTCCTTCTGCTGAGTGTGTGTTCCTGTCTTTCTGCTGAGTGTGTGTTCGTGTCCTTCTGCTGAGTGTGTGTTCATGCCTTCTGCTGAGTGTGTGATCATGTCCTTCTGCTGAGTGTGTGATCATGTCCTTCTGCTGAGTGTGTGTTCATGTCCTTCTGCTGAGTGTGTGATCATGTCCTTCTGCTGAGTGTGTGTTCGTGTCCTTCTGCTGAGTGTGTGTTTGTGTCCTTCTGCTGAGAGTGTGATCACGTCCCTCTGCTGAGTGTCTGATCATGTCCGACTGCCGAGTGTGTGTTCGTGTCCTCTGCGGAGTGTGTGTTTGTGTCATTCTGCTAAGTGTGTGTTTGTGTCCTTCTGCTGAGTGTGTGTTCGTGTCCTTCTGCTGAGTGTGTGATCGTGTCGTTCTGCTAAGTGTGTGATCGTGTCCTTCTGCTGAGTGTGTGTTCTTGTCCTTCTGCTCACTGTGTGTTCATGTCCTTCTGCTGAGTGTGTGTTCGCATCATTCTGCTGAGTGTGTGTTTGTGTCCTTCTGCTGAGTGTGTGTGTTCGGGTCGTTCTGCTGAGTGTGTGTTCATGTCCTCTGCTGAGTGTGTGTTCATGTCCTCTGCGGAGTGTGTGATCATGTCCTTCTGCTGAGTGTGTGTTCATGTCCTTCTGGTGAGTGTGTGTTCATGTCCTCTGCGGAGTGTGTGTTCATGACCTCTGCTGAGTGTGTGATCATGTCCTTCTGCTGAGTGTGTGTTCATGTCCTGCAGAGTGTGTGTTCGTGTCCTTCTGCTGAGTGTGTGTTTGTGTCCTTCTGCTGAGTGTGTGATCATGTCCTTCTGGTGAGTGTGTGTTCATGTCCTCTGCGGAGTGTGTGTTCATGACCTCTGCTGAGTGTGTGATCATGTCCTTCTGCTGAGTGTGTGTTCATGTCCTTCTGCTGAGTGTGTGATAATGGCCTTCTGCTGAGTGTGTGTTCGTGTCCTTCTGCTGAGTGTGTGCTCATGTCCTGCTGAGTGTGTGTTCGTGTCCTTCTGCTGAGTGTGTGTTTGTGTCCTTCTGCTGAGAGTGTGATCACGTCCCTCTGCTAAGTGTGTGTTCGTGTCCTTCTGCTGAGTGTGTGATTGTGTCCTTCTGCTAAGTGTGTGATCGTGTCCTTCTGCTGAGTGTGTGTTCATGTCCTTCTGCTGAGTGTGTGTTCGTGTCCTTCTGCTGAGTTTGTGTTTGTGTCCTTCTGCTGAGTGTGTGATCATTTCCGACTGCTGATTGTGTGTTCATGTCCTTCTGCTGAGTGTGTGTTCATGTCCTTCTGCTGAGTGTGTGTTCACGCCAATCTGCTGAGTGTGTGTTTGTGTCCTTCTGCTGAGTGTGTGTTCCTGTCTTTCTGCTGAGTGTGTGTTCGTGTCCTCCTGCTGAGAGTTTGATCACGTCCCTCTGCTGAGTGTGAGATCATGTCCTTCTGCTGAGTGTGTCTTCGTGTCCTTCTGCTGAGTGCGTGTTCATTTCTTTCTGCTGAGTGTGTGTTCATGTACTCTGCTGAGTGTGTGTTCGTGTCCGTCTGCTGAGTGTGTGTTCAGGTCCTTCTGCTGAGTGTGTGTTCATGTCCTTCTGCTGTGTGTGTGTTCGTGTCCTTCTGCTGAGTGTGTGTTCATCTCCGTCTGCTGAGTGTGTGTTCATGTCCTTCTGCTGAGTGTGTTTTCGTGTTCTTCTGCTGAGTGTGTGTTCGTGTCCTTCTGCTGAGAGTGTGTTCATGCTCTTCTGCTGAGTGTGTGATCATGTCCTTCTGCTGAGTGTGTGTTCATGTCCTTCTGCTGAGTGTGTGTTCCTGTCCTTCTGCTGAGTGTGTGTTCGTGTCCTTCTGCTGAGTGTGTGTGTTTGTGTCCTTCTGCAGAGTGCGTGTTCATTTCTTTCTGCTGAGTGTGTGTTCATGTACTCTGCTGAGTGTGTGTTCGTGTCCGTCTGCTGAGTGTGTGTTCAGGTCCTTCTGCTGAGTGTGTGTTCATGTCCTTCTGCTGTGTGTGTGTTCGTGTCCTTCTGCTGAGTGTGTGTTCATCTCCGTCTGCTGAGTGTGTGTTCATGTCCTTCTGCTGAGTGTGTTTTCGTGTTCTTCTGCTGAGTGTGTGTTCGTGTCCTTCTGCTGAGAGTGTGTTCATGCTCTTCTGCTGAGTGTGTGATCATGTCCTTCTGCTGAGTGTGTGTTCATGTCCTTCTGCTGAGTGTGTGTTCCTGTCCTTCTGCTGAGTGTGTGTTCGTGTCCTTCTGCTGAGTGTGTGTGTTTGTGTCCTTCTGCAGAGTGTGTGTTCGTGTCCTTCTGCTGAGTGTGTGTTCAAGCCCTTCTGCTGAGTGTGTGTTCATGTCCTTCTGCTGAGTGTGTGTTCACGCCCATCTGCTGAGTGTGTGTTTGTGTCTTTCTGCTGAGTGTGTGTGTTCGTGTCCTTCTGCTGAGTGTGTGTCCATGACCTTCTGCTGAGTGTGAGTGTTCATGTCCTTCTGCTGAGTGTGTATTCATGTCCTTTTGCTGAGTGTGCGATCATGTCCTTCTGCTGAGTGTGTGATCATGTCCTTCTGCTGAGTGTGTGTTCATGTCCTCTGCTGAGTGTGTGATCATGTCCTTCTACTGAGTGTTTGTTCGTGTCCATCTGCTGAGTGTGTGTTTGTTTCCTTCTGCTGAGTGTGTGATCATGACATTCTGCTGAGTGTGTGATCGTGTCCTTCTGCTGAGTGTGTGTTTGTGTCCTTCTGCTGAGTTTGTGTTTGTGCCCTTCTGCTGAGTGTGTGATCATTTCCGACTGCTGATTGTGTGTTCATGTCCTTCTGCTGAGTGTGTGTTCATGTCCTTCTGCTGAGTGTGTGTTCACGCCCATCTGCTGAGTGTGTGTTTGTGTCCTTCTGCTGAGTGTGTGTTCCTGTCTTTCTGCTGAGTGTGTGTTCGTGTCCTTCTGCTGAGTGTGTGTTCATGCCTTCTGCTGAGTGTGTGATCATGTCCTTCTGCTGAGTGTGTGATCATGTCCTTCTGCTGAGTGTGTGTTCATGTCCTTCTGCTGAGTGTGTGATCATGTCCTTCTGCTGAGTGTGTGTTCGTGTCCTTCTGCTGAGTGTGTGTTTGTGTCCTTCTGCTGAGAGTGTGATCACGTCCCTCTGCTGAGTGTCTGATCATGTCCGACTGCCGAGTGTGTGTTCGTGTCCTCTGCTGAGTGTGTGTTTGTGTCATTCTGCTAAGTGTGTGTTTGTGTCCTTCTGCTGAGTGTGTGTTCGTGTCCTTCTGCTGAGAGTGTGTTCATGCTCTTCTGCTGAGTGTGTGATCATGTCCTTCTGCTGAGTGTGTGTTCATGTCCTTCTGCTGAGTGTGTGTTCCTGTCCTTCTGCTGAGTGTGTGTTCGTGTCCTTCTGCTGAGTGTGTGTGTTTGTGTCCTTCTGCAGAGTGTGTGTTCGTGTCCTTCTGCTGAGTGTGTGTTCAAGCCCTTCTGCTGAGTGTGTGTTCATGTCCTTCTGCTGAGTGTGTGTTCACGCCCATCTGCTGAGTGTGTGTTTGTGTCCTTCTGCTGAGTGTGTGTGTTCGTGTCCTTCTGCTGAGTGTGTGTCCATGACCTTCTGCTGAGTGTGAGTGTTCATGTCCTTCTGCTGAGTGTGTATTCATGTCCTTTTGCTGAGTGTGCGATCATGTCCTTCTGCTGAGTGTGTGATCATGTCCTTCTGCTGAGTGTGTGTTCATGTCCTCTGCTGAGTGTGTGATCATGTCCTTCTGCTGAGTGTTTGTTCGTGTCCATCTGCTGAGTGTGTGTTTGTTTCCTTCTGCTGAGTGTGTGATCATGACATTCTGCTGAGTGTGTGATCGTGTCCTTCTGCTGAGTGTGTGTTTGTGTCCTTCTGCTGAGTTTGTGTTTGTGCCCTTCTGCTGAGTGTGTGATCATTTCCGACTGCTGATTGTGTGTTCATGTCCTTCTGCTGAGTGTGTGTTCATGTCCTTCTGCTGAGTGTGTGTTCACGCCCATCTGCTGAGTGTGTGTTTGTGTCCTTCTGCTGAGTGTGTGTTCCTGTCTTTCTGCTGAGTGTGTGTTCGTGTCCTTCTGCTGAGTGTGTGTTCATGCCTTCTGCTGAGTGTGTGATCATGTCCTTCTGCTGAGTGTGTGATCATGTCCTTCTGCTGAGTGTGTGTTCATGTCCTTCTGCTGAGTGTGTGATCATGTCCTTCTGCTGAGTGTGTGTTCGTGTCCTTCTGCTGAGTGTGTGTTTGTGTCCTTCTGCTGAGAGTGTGATCACGTCCCTCTGCTGAGTGTCTGATCATGTCCGACTGCCGAGTGTGTGTTCGTGTCCTCTGCTGAGTGTGTGTTTGTGTCATTCTGCTAAGTGTGTGTTTGTGTCCTTCTGCTGAGTGTGTGTTCGTGTCCTTCTGCTGAGAGTGTGTTCATGCTCTTCTGCTGAGTGTGTGATCATGTCCTTCTGCTGAGTGTGTGTTCATGTCCTTCTGCTGAGTGTGTGTTCCTGTCCTTCTGCTGAGTGTGTGTTCGTGTCCTTCTGCTGAGTGTGTGTGTTTGTGTCCTTCTGCAGAGTGCGTGTTCATTTCTTTCTGCTGAGTGTGTGTTCATGTACTCTGCTGAGTGTGTGTTCGTGTCCGTCTGCTGAGTGTGTGTTCAGGTCCTTCTGCTGAGTGTGTGTTCATGTCCTTCTGCTGTGTGTGTGTTCGTGTCCTTCTGCTGAGTGTGTGTTCATCTCCGTCTGCTGAGTGTGTGTTCATGTCCTTCTGCTGAGTGTGTTTTCGTGTTCTTCTGCTGAGTGTGTGTTCGTGTCCTTCTGCTGAGAGTGTGTTCATGCTCTTCTGCTGAGTGTGTGATCATGTCCTTCTGCTGAGTGTGTGTTCATGTCCTTCTGCTGAGTGTGTGTTCCTGTCCTTCTGCTGAGTGTGTGTTCGTGTCCTTCTGCTGAGTGTGTGTGTTTGTGTCCTTCTGCAGAGTGTGTGTTCGTGTCCTTCTGCTGAGTGTGTGTTCAAGCCCTTCTGCTGAGTGTGTGTTCATGTCCTTCTGCTGAGTGTGTGTTCACGCCCATCTGCTGAGTGTGTGTTTGTGTCCTTCTGCTGAGTGTGTGTGTTCGTGTCCTTCTGCTGAGTGTGTGTCCATGACCTTCTGCTGAGTGTGAGTGTTCATGTCCTTCTGCTGAGTGTGTATTCATGTCCTTTTGCTGAGTGTGCGATCATGTCCTTCTGCTGAGTGTGTGATCATGTCCTTCTGCTGAGTGTGTGTTCATGTCCTCTGCTGAGTGTGTGATCATGTCCTTCTACTGAGTGTTTGTTCGTGTCCATCTGCTGAGTGTGTGTTTGTTTCCTTCTGCTGAGTGTGTGATCATGACATTCTGCTGAGTGTGTGATCGTGTCCTTCTGCTGAGTGTGTGTTTGTGTCCTTCTGCTGAGTTTGTGTTTGTGCCCTTCTGCTGAGTGTGTGATCATTTCCGACTGCTGATTGTGTGTTCATGTCCTTCTGCTGAGTGTGTGTTCATGTCCTTCTGCTGAGTGTGTGTTCACGCCCATCTGCTGAGTGTGTGTTTGTGTCCTTCTGCTGAGTGTGTGTTCCTGTCTTTCTGCTGAGTGTGTGTTCGTGTCCTTCTGCTGAGTGTGTGTTCATGCCTTCTGCTGAGTGTGTGATCATGTCCTTCTGCTGAGTGTGTGATCATGTCCTTCTGCTGAGTGTGTGTTCATGTCCTTCTGCTGAGTGTGTGATCATGTCCTTCTGCTGAGTGTGTGTTCGTGTCCTTCTGCTGAGTGTGTGTTTGTGTCCTTCTGCTGAGAGTGTGATCACGTCCCTCTGCTGAGTGTCTGATCATGTCCGACTGCCGAGTGTGTGTTCGTGTCCTCTGCTGAGTGTGTGTTTGTGTCATTCTGCTAAGTGTGTGTTTGTGTCCTTCTGCTGAGTGTGTGTTCGTGTCCTTCTGCTGAGTGTGTGATCGTGTCGTTCTGCTAAGTGTGTGATCGTGTCCTTCTGCTGAGTGTGTGTTCATCTCCGTCTGCTGAGTGTGTGTTCATGTCCTTCTGCTGAGTGTGTTTTCGTGTTCTTCTGCTGAGTGTGTGTTCGTGTCCTTCTGCTGAGAGTGTGTTCATGCTCTTCTGCTGAGTGTGTGATCATGTCCTTCTGCTGAGTGTGTGTTCATGTCCTTCTGCTGAGTGTGTGTTCCTGTCCTTCTGCTGAGTGTGTGTTCGTGTCCTTCTGCTGAGTGTGTGTGTTTGTGTCCTTCTGCAGAGTGTGTGTTCGTGTCCTTCTGCTGAGTGTGTGTTCAAGCCCTTCTGCTGAGTGTGTGTTCATGTCCTTCTGCTGAGTGTGTGTTCACGCCCATCTGCTGAGTGTGTGTTTGTGTCCTTCTGCTGAGTGTGTGTGTTCGTGTCCTTCTGCTGAGTGTGTGTCCATGACCTTCTGCTGAGTGTGAGTGTTCATGTCCTTCTGCTGAGTGTGTATTCATGTCCTTTTGCTGAGTGTGCGATCATGTCCTTCTGCTGAGTGTGTGATCATGTCCTTCTGCTGAGTGTGTGTTCATGTCCTCTGCTGAGTGTGTGATCATGTCCTTCTGCTGAGTGTTTGTTCGTGTCCATCTGCTGAGTGTGTGTTTGTTTCCTTCTGCTGAGTGTGTGATCATGACATTCTGCTGAGTGTGTGATCGTGTCCTTCTGCTGAGTGTGTGTTTGTGTCCTTCTGCTGAGTTTGTGTTTGTGCCCTTCTGCTGAGTGTGTGATCATTTCCGACTGCTGATTGTGTGTTCATGTCCTTCTGCTGAGTGTGTGTTCATGTCCTTCTGCTGAGTGTGTGTTCACGCCCATCTGCTGAGTGTGTGTTTGTGTCCTTCTGCTGAGTGTGTGTTCCTGTCTTTCTGCTGAGTGTGTGTTCGTGTCCTTCTGCTGAGTGTGTGTTCATGCCTTCTGCTGAGTGTGTGATCATGTCCTTCTGCTGAGTGTGTGATCATGTCCTTCTGCTGAGTGTGTGTTCATGTCCTTCTGCTGAGTGTGTGATCATGTCCTTCTGCTGAGTGTGTGTTCGTGTCCTTCTGCTGAGTGTGTGTTTGTGTCCTTCTGCTGAGAGTGTGATCACGTCCCTCTGCTGAGTGTCTGATCATGTCCGACTGCCGAGTGTGTGTTCGTGTCCTCTGCTGAGTGTGTGTTTGTGTCATTCTGCTAAGTGTGTGTTTGTGTCCTTCTGCTGAGTGTGTGTTCGTGTCCTTCTGCTGAGTGTGTGATCGTGTCGTTCTGCTAAGTGTGTGATCGTGTCCTTCTGCTGAGTGTGTGTTCTTGTCCTTCTGCTCACTGTGTGTTCATGTCCTTCTGCTGAGTGTGTGTTCGCATCATTCTGCTGGGTGTGTGTTTGTGTCCTTCTGCTGAGTGTGTGTGTTCGGGTCCTTCTGCTGAGTGTGTGTTCATGTCCTCTGCTGAGTGTGTGTTCATGTCCTCTGCGGAGTGTGTGATCATGTCCTCCTGCTGAGTGTGTGTTCATGTCCTTCTTCTGAGTGAGTGATAATGGCCTTCTGCTGAGTGTGTGATCATGTCCTGCAGAGTGTGTGTTCGTGTCCTTCTGCTGAGTGTGTGTTTGTGTCCTTCTGCTGAGTGTGTGATCATGTCCTTCTGGTGAGTGTGTGTTCATGTCCTCTGCGGAGTGTGTGTTCATGACCTCTGCTGAGTGTGTGATCATGTCCTTCTGCTGAGTGTGTGTTCATGTCCTTCTGCTGAGTGTGTGATAATGGCCTTCTGCTGAGTGTGTGTTCGTGTCCTTCTGCTGAGTGTGTGCTCATGTCCTGCTGAGTGTGTGTTCGTGTCCTTCTGCTGAGTGTGTGTTTGTGTCCTTCTGCTGAGAGTGTGATCACGTCCCTCTGCTAAGTGTGTGTTCGTGTCCTTCTGCTGAGTGTGTGATTGTGTCCTTCTGCTAAGTGTGTGATCGTGTCCTTCTGCTGAGTGTGTGTTCATGTCCTTCTGCTGAGTGTGTGTTCGTGTCCTTCTGCTGAGTGTGTGTTCGTGTCCTTCTGCTGAGTGTGTGTGTTCGTGTCCTTCTGCTGAGTGTGCGTTCATGTCCTCTGCTGAGTGTGTGATCATGTCCTTCTGCTGAGTGTGTGTTCGTGTCATTCTGCAGAGTGTGTGTTCATGACCTCCTGCTGAGTGTGTGATCATCTCCTGCTGAGTGCGTGTTCGTGTCCTTCTGCTGAGTGTGTGTTTGTGCCCTTCTGCTGAGAGTTTGATCACGTCCCTCTGCTGAGTGTGAGATCATGTCCTTCTGCTGAGTGTGTGTTCGTGTCCTTCTGCTGAGTGTGTGTTCATCTCCTTCTGCTGAGTGTGTGTTCATGTCCTTCTGCTGAGCGTGTTTTCCTGTTCTTCTGCTGAGTGTGTGTTCGTGTCCTTCTGCTGAGTGTGTGTTCATGCTCTTCTGCTGAGTGTGTGATCATGTCCTTCTGCTGAGTGTGTGTTCATGTCCTTCTGCTGAGTGTGTGTTCCTGTCCTTCTGCTGAGTGTGTGTTTGTGTCCTTCTGCAGAGTGTGTGTTCGTGTCCTTCTGCTGAGTGTGTGTTCAAGCCCTTCTGCTGAGTGTGTGTTCATGACCTTCTGCTGAGTGTGTGTTCACACCCATCTGCTGAGTGTGTGTTTGTGTCCTTCTGCTGAGTGTGTGTGTTAGTGTCCTTCTGCTGAGTGTGTGTTCATGACCTTCTGCTGAGTGTGAGTGATAATGGCCTTCTGCTGAGTGTGTGTTCCTGTCCTTCTGCTGAGTGTGTGTTCGTGTCCTTCTGCTGAGTGTGTGTGTTCGTGTCCTTCTGCTGAGTGTGCGTTCATGTCCTCTGCTGAGTGTGTGATCATGTCCTTCTGCTGAGTGTGTGTTCGTGTCCTTCTGCAGAGTGTGTGTTCATGACCTCCTGCTGAGTGTGTGATCATGTCCTGCTGAGTGCGTGTTCGTGTCCTTCTGCTGAGTGTGTGTTTGTGTCCTTCTGCTGAGAGTTTGATCACGTCCCTCTGCTGAGTGTGAGATCATGTCCTTCTGCTGAGTGTGTGTTCGTGTCCTTCTGCTGAGTGTGTGTTCATCTCCTTCTGCTGAGTGTGTGTTCATGTCCTTCTGCTGAGCGTGTTTTCCTGTTCTTCTGCTGAGTGTGTGTTCGTGTCCTTCTGCTGAGTGTGTGTTCATGCTCTTCTGCTGAGTGTGTGATCATGTCCTTCTGCTGAGTGTGTGTTCATGTCCTTCTGCTGAGTGTGTGTTCCTGTCCTTCTGCTGAGTGTGTGTTTGTGTCCTTCTGCAGAGTGTGTGTTCGTGTCCTTCTGCTGAGTGTGTGTTCAAGCCCTTCTGCTGAGTGTGTGTTCATGACCTTCTGCTGAGTGTGCGTTCACACCCATCTGCTGAGTGTGTGTTTGTGTCCTTCTGCTGAGTGTGTGTGTTCGTGTCCTTCTGCTGAGTGTGTGTTCATGACCTTCTGCTGAGTGTGAGTGATAATGGCCTTCTGCTGAGTGTGTGTTCGTGTCCATCTGCTGAGTGTGTGTTTGTTTCCTTCTGCTGAGTGTGTGATCATGACCTTCTGCTGAGTGTCTGATCGTGTCCTTCTGCTGAGTGTGTGTTTGTGTCCTTCTGCTGAGTTTGTGTTTGTGTCCTTCTGCTGAGTGTGTGATCATTTCCGACTGCTGATTGTGTGTTCATGTCCTTCTGCTGAGTGTGTGTTCATGCCCTTCTGCTGAGTGTGTGTTCACGCCCATCTGCTGAGTGTGTGTTCATCTCCGTCTGCTGAGTGTGTGTTCATGTCCTTCTGCTGAGTGTGTTTTCGTGTTCTTCTGCTGAGTGTGTGTTCGTGTCCTTCTGCTGAGAGTGTGTTCATGCTCTTCTGCTGAGTGTGTGATCATGTCCTTCTGCTGAGTGTGTGTTCATGTCCTTCTGCTGAGTGTGTGTTCCTGTCCTTCTGCTGAGTGTGTGTTCGTGTCCTTCTGCTGAGTGTGTGTGTTTGTGTCCTTCTGCAGAGTGTGTGTTCGTGTCCTTCTGCTGAGTGTGTGTTCAAGCCCTTCTGCTGAGTGTGTGTTCATGTCCTTCTGCTGAGTGTGTGTTCACGCCCATCTGCTGAGTGTGTGTTTGTGTCCTTCTGCTGAGTGTGTGTGTTCGTGTCCTTCTGCTGAGTGTGTGTCCATGACCTTCTGCTGAGTGTGAGTGTTCATGTCCTTCTGCTGAGTGTGTATTCATGTCCTTTTGCTGAGTGTGCGATCATGTCCTTCTGCTGAGTGTGTGATCATGTCCTTCTGCTGAGTGTGTGTTCATGTCCTCTGCTGAGTGTGTGATCATGTCCTTCTGCTGAGTGTTTGTTCGTGTCCATCTGCTGAGTGTGTGTTTGTTTCCTTCTGCTGAGTGTGTGATCATGACATTCTGCTGAGTGTGTGATCGTGTCCTTCTGCTGAGTGTGTGTTTGTGTCCTTCTGCTGAGTTTGTGTTTGTGCCCTTCTGCTGAGTGTGTGATCATTTCCGACTGCTGATTGTGTGTTCATGTCCTTCTGCTGAGTGTGTGTTCATGTCCTTCTGCTGAGTGTGTGTTCACGCCCATCTGCTGAGTGTGTGTTTGTGTCCTTCTGCTGAGTGTGTGTTCCTGTCTTTCTGCTGAGTGTGTGTTCGTGTCCTTCTGCTGAGTGTGTGTTCATGCCTTCTGCTGAGTGTGTGATCATGTCCTTCTGCTGAGTGTGTGATCATGTCCTTCTGCTGAGTGTGTGTTCATGTCCTTCTGCTGAGTGTGTGTTTGTGCCCTTCTGCTGAGAGTTTGATCACGTCCCTCTGCTGAGTGTGAGATCATGTCCTTCTGCTGAGTGTGTGTTCGTGTCCTTCTGCTGAGTGTGTGTTCATCTCCTTCTGCTGAGTGTGTGTTCATGTCCTTCTGCTGAGCGTGTTTTCCTGTTCTTCTGCTGAGTGTGTGTTCGTGTCCTTCTGCTGAGTGTGTGTTCATGCTCTTCTGCTGAGTGTGTGATCATGTCCTTCTGCTGAGTGTGTGTTCATGTCCTTCTGCTGAGTGTGTGTTCCTGTCCTTCTGCTGAGTGTGTGTTTGTGTCCTTCTGCAGAGTGTGTGTTCGTGTCCTTCTGCTGAGTGTGTGTTCAAGCCCTTCTGCTGAGTGTGTGTTCATGACCTTCTGCTGAGTGTGTGTTCACACCCATCTGCTGAGTGTGTGTTTGTGTCCTTCTGCTGAGTGTGTGTGTTAGTGTCCTTCTGCTGAGTGTGTGTTCATGACCTTCTGCTGAGTTTGAGTGATAATGGCCTTCTGCTGAGTGTGTGTTCCTGTCCTTCTGCTGAGTGTGTGTTCGTGTCCTTCTGCTGAGTGTGTGTGTTCGTGTCCTTCTGCTGAGTGTGCGTTCATGTCCTCTGCTGAGTGTGTGATCATGTCCTTCTGCTGAGTGTGTGTTCGTGTCCTTCTGCAGAGTGTGTGTTCATGACCTCCTGCTGAGTGTGTGATCATGTCCTGCTGAGTGCGTGTTCGTGTCCTTCTGCTGAGTGTGTGTTTGTGTCCTTCTGCTGAGAGTTTGATCACGTCCCTCTGCTGAGTGTGAGATCATGTCCTTCTGCTGAGTGTGTGTTCGTGTCCTTCTGCTGAGTGTGTGTTCATCTCCTTCTGCTGAGTGTGTGTTCATGTCCTTCTGCTGAGCGTGTTTTCCTGTTCTTCTGCTGAGTGTGTGTTCGTGTCCTTCTGCTGAGTGTGTGTTCATGCTCTTCTGCTGAGTGTGTGATCATGTCCTTCTGCTGAGTGTGTGTTCATGTCCTTCTGCTGAGTGTGTGTTCCTGTCCTTCTGCTGAGTGTGTGTTTGTGTCCTTCTGCAGAGTGTGTGTTCGTGTCCTTCTGCTGAGTGTGTGTTCAAGCCCTTCTGCTGAGTGTGTGTTCATGACCTTCTGCTGAGTGTGCGTTCACACCCATCTGCTGAGTGTGTGTTTGTGTCCTTCTGCTGAGTGTGTGTGTTCGTGTCCTTCTGCTGAGTGTGTGTTCATGACCTTCTGCTGAGTGTGAGTGATAATGGCCTTCTGCTGAGTGTGTGTTCGTGTCCATCTGCTGAGTGTGTGTTTGTTTCCTTCTGCTGAGTGTGTGATCATGACCTTCTGCTGAGTGTCTGATCGTGTCCTTCTGCTGAGTGTGTGTTTGTGTCCTTCTGCTGAGTTTGTGTTTGTGTCCTTCTGCTGAGTGTGTGATCATTTCCAACTGCTGATTGTGTGTTCATGTCCTTCTGCTGAGTGTGTGTTCATGCCCTTCTGCTGAGTGTGTGTTCACGCCCATCTGCTGAGTGTGTGTTCATCTCCGTCTGCTGAGTGTGTGTTCATGTCCTTCTGCTGAGTGTGTTTTCGTGTTCTTCTGCTGAGTGTGTGTTCGTGTCCTTCTGCTGAGAGTGTGTTCATGCTCTTCTGCTGAGTGTGTGATCATGTCCTTCTGCTGAGTGTGTGTTCATGTCCTTCTGCTGAGTGTGTGTTCCTGTCCTTCTGCTGAGTGTGTGTTCGTGTCCTTCTGCTGAGTGTGTGTGTTTGTGTCCTTCTGCAGAGTGTGTGTTCGTGTCCTTCTGCTGAGTGTGTGTTCAAGCCCTTCTGCTGAGTGTGTGTTCATGTCCTTCTGCTGAGTGTGTGTTCACGCCCATCTGCTGAGTGTGTGTTTGTGTCCTTCTGCTGAGTGTGTGTGTTCGTGTCCTTCTGCTGAGTGTGTGTCCATGACCTTCTGCTGAGTGTGAGTGTTCATGTCCTTCTGCTGAGTGTGTATTCATGTCCTTTTGCTGAGTGTGCGATCATGTCCTTCTGCTGAGTGTGTGATCATGTCCTTCTGCTGAGTGTGTGTTCATGTCCTCTGCTGAGTGTGTGATCATGTCCTTCTGCTGAGTGTTTGTTCGTGTCCATCTGCTGAGTGTGTGTTTGTTTCCTTCTGCTGAGTGTGTGATCATGACATTCTGCTGAGTGTGTGATCGTGTCCTTCTGCTGAGTGTGTGTTTGTGTCCTTCTGCTGAGTTTGTGTTTGTGCCCTTCTGCTGAGTGTGTGATCATTTCCGACTGCTGATTGTGTGTTCATGTCCTTCTGCTGAGTGTGTGTTCATGTCCTTCTGCTGAGTGTGTGTTCACGCCCATCTGCTGAGTGTGTGTTTGTGTCCTTCTGCTGAGTGTGTGTTCCTGTCTTTCTGCTGAGTGTGTGTTCGTGTCCTTCTGCTGAGTGTGTGTTCATGCCTTCTGCTGAGTGTGTGATCATGTCCTTCTGCTGAGTGTGTGATCATGTCCTTCTGCTGAGTGTGTGTTCATGTCCTTCTGCTGAGTGTGTGATCATGTCCTTCTGCTGAGTGTGTGTTCGTGTCCTTCTGCTGAGTGTGTGTTTGTGTCCTTCTGCTGAGAGTGTGATCACGTCCCTCTGCTGAGTGTCTGATCATGTCCGACTGCCGAGTGTGTGTTCGTGTCCTCTGCTGAGTGTGTGTTTGTGTCATTCTGCTAAGTGTGTGTTTGTGTCCTTCTGCTGAGTGTGTGTTCGTGTCCTTCTGCTGAGTGTGTGATCGTGTCGTTCTGCTAAGTGTGTGATCGTGTCCTTCTGCTGAGTGTGTGTTCTTGTCCTTCTGCTCACTGTGTGTTCATGTCCTTCTGCTGAGTGTGTGTTCGCATCATTCTGCTGGGTGTGTGTTTGTGTCCTTCTGCTGAGTGTGTGTGTTCGGGTCCTTCTGCTGAGTGTGTGTTCATGTCCTCTGCTGAGTGTGTGTTCATGTCCTCTGCGGAGTGTGTGATCATGTCCTCCTGCTGAGTGTGTGTTCATGTCCTTCTTCTGAGTGAGTGATAATGGCCTTCTGCTGAGTGTGTGATCATGTCCTGCAGAGTGTGTGTTCGTGTCCTTCTGCTGAGTGTGTGTTTGTGTCCTTCTGCTGAGTGTGTGATCATGTCCTTCTGGTGAGTGTGTGTTCATGTCCTCTGCGGAGTGTGTGTTCATGACCTCTGCTGAGTGTGTGATCATGTCCTTCTGCTGAGTGTGTGTTCATGTCCTTCTGCTGAGTGTGTGATAATGGCCTTCTGCTGAGTGTGTGTTCGTGTCCTTCTGCTGAGTGTGTGCTCATGTCCTGCTGAGTGTGTGTTCGTGTCCTTCTGCTGAGTGTGTGTTTGTGTCCTTCTGCTGAGAGTGTGATCACGTCCCTCTGCTAAGTGTGTGTTCGTGTTCTTCTGCTGAGTGTGTGATTGTGTCCTTCTGCTAAGTGTGTGATCGTGTCCTTCTGCTGAGTGTGTGTTCATGTCCTTCTGCTGAGTGTGTGTTCGTGTCCTTCTGCTGAGTGTGTGTTCGTGTCCTTCTGCTGAGTGTGTGTGTTCGTGTCCTTCTGCTGAGTGTGCGTTCATGTCCTCTGCTGAGTGTGTGATCATGTCCTTCTGCTGAGTGTGTGTTCGTGTCCTTCTGCAGAGTGTGTGTTCATGACCTCCTGCTGAGTGTGTGATCATCTCCTGCTGAGTGCGTGTTCGTGTCCTTCTGCTGAGTGTGTGTTTGTGCCCTTCTGCTGAGAGTTTGATCACGTCCCTCTGCTGAGTGTGAGATCATGTCCTTCTGCTGAGTGTGTGTTCGTGTCCTTCTGCTGAGTGTGTGTTCATCTCCTTCTGCTGAGTGTGTGTTCATGTCCTTCTGCTGAGCGTGTTTTCCTGTTCTTCTGCTGAGTGTGTGTTCGTGTCCTTCTGCTGAGTGTGTGTTCATGCTCTTCTGCTGAGTGTGTGATCATGTCCTTCTGCTGAGTGTGTGTTCATGTCCTTCTGCTGAGTGTGTGTTCCTGTCCTTCTGCTGAGTGTGTGTTTGTGTCCTTCTGCAGAGTGTGTGTTCGTGTCCTTCTGCTGAGTGTGTGTTCAAGCCCTTCTGCTGAGTGTGTGTTCATGACCTTCTGCTGAGTGTGTGTTCACACCCATCTGCTGAGTGTGTGTTTGTGTCCTTCTGCTGAGTGTGTGTGTTAGTGTCCTTCTGCTGAGTGTGTGTTCATGACCTTCTGCTGAGTGTGAGTGATAATGGCCTTCTGCTGAGTGTGTGTTCCTGTCCTTCTGCTGAGTGTGTGTTCGTGTCCTTCTGCTGAGTGTGTGTGTTCGTGTCCTTCTGCTGAGTGTGCGTTCATGTCCTCTGCTGAGTGTGTGATCATGTCCTTCTGCTGAGTGTGTGTTCGTGTCCTTCTGCAGAGTGTGTGTTCATGACCTCCTGCTGAGTGTGTGATCATGTCCTGCTGAGTGCGTGTTCGTGTCCTTCTGCTGAGTGTGTGTTTGTGTCCTTCTGCTGAGAGTTTGATCACGTCCCTCTGCTGAGTGTGAGATCATGTCCTTCTGCTGAGTGTGTGTTCGTGTCCTTCTGCTGAGTGTGTGTTCATCTCCTTCTGCTGAGTGTGTGTTCATGTCCTTCTGCTGAGCGTGTTTTCCTGTTCTTCTGCTGAGTGTGTGTTCGTGTCCTTCTGCTGAGTGTGTGTTCATGCTCTTCTGCTGAGTGTGTGATCATGTCCTTCTGCTGAGTGTGTGTTCATGTCCTTCTGCTGAGTGTGTGTTCCTGTCCTTCTGCTGAGTGTGTGTTTGTGTCCTTCTGCAGAGTGTGTGTTCGTGTCCTTCTGCTGAGTGTGTGTTCAAGCCCTTCTGCTGAGTGTGTGTTCATGACCTTCTGCTGAGTGTGCGTTCACACCCATCTGCTGAGTGTGTGTTTGTGTCCTTCTGCTGAGTGTGTGTGTTCGTGTCCTTCTGCTGAGTGTGTGTTCATGACCTTCTGCTGAGTGTGAGTGATAATGGCCTTCTGCTGAGTGTGTGTTCGTGTCCATCTGCTGAGTGTGTGTTTGTTTCCTTCTGCTGAGTGTGTGATCATGACCTTCTGCTGAGTGTCTGATCGTGTCCTTCTGCTGAGTGTGTGTTTGTGTCCTTCTGCTGAGTTTGTGTTTGTGTCCTTCTGCTGAGTGTGTGATCATTTCCGACTGCTGATTGTGTGTTCATGTCCTTCTGCTGAGTGTGTGTTCATGCCCTTCTGCTGAGTGTGTGTTCACGCCCATCTGCTGAGTGTGTGTTTGTGTCCTTCTGCTGAGTGTGTGTTCCTGTCTTTCTGCTGAGTGTGTGTTCGTGTCCTTCTGCTGAGAGTTTGATCACGTCCCTCTGCTGAGTGTGAGATCATGTCCTTCTGCTGAGTGTGTGTTCGTGTCCTCTGCTGAGTGTGTGTTTGTGTCATTCTGCTAAGTGTGTGTTTGTGTCCTTCTGCTGAGTGTGTGTTCCTGTCCTTCTGCTGAGTGTGTGATCGTGTCCTTCTGCTAAGTGTGTGATTGTGTCCTTCTGCTGAGTGTGTGTTCTTGTCCTTCTGCTCACTGTGTGTTCATGTCCTTCTGCTGAGTGTGTGTTCGCATCATTCTGCTGAGTGTGTGTTCGTGTCCTTCTGCTGAGTGTGTGTGTTCGGGTCCTTCTGCTGAGTGTGTGTTCATGTCCTCTGCTGAGTGTGTGTTCATGTCCTCTGCGGAGTGTGTCATCATGTCCTTCTGCTGAGTGTGTGTTCATGTCCTTCTTCTGAGTGTGTGATAATGGCCTTCTGCTGAGTGTGTGATCATGTCCTGCTGAGTGTGTGTTCGTGTCCTTCTGCTGAGTGTGTGTTTGTGTCCTTCTGCTGAGTGTGTGATCATGTCCTTCTGGCGAGTGTGTGTTCATGTCCTCTGCGGAGTGTGTGTTCATGACCCCTGCTGAGTGTGTGATCATGTCCTTCTGCTGAGTGTGTGTTCATGTCCTTCTGCTGAGTGTGTGATAATGGCCTTCTGCTGAGTGTGTGTTCGTGTCCTTCTGCTGAGTGTGTGCTCATGTCCTGCTGAGTGTGTGTTCGTGTCCTTCTGCTGAGTGTGTGTTTGTGTCCTTCTGCTGAGAGTGTGATCACGTCCCTCTGCTAAGTGTGTGTTCGTGTCCTTCTGCTGAGTGTGTGATTGTGTCCTTCTGCTAAGTGTGTGATCGTGTCCTTCTGCTGAGTGTGTGTTCATGTCCTTCTGCTGAGTGTGTGCTCGTGTCCTTCTGCTGAGTGGGTGTTCGTGTCCTTCTGCTGAGTGTGTGTGTTCGTGTCCTTCTGCTGAGTGTGCGTTCATGTCCTCTGCTGAGTGTGTGATCATGTCCTTCTGCTGAGTGTGTGTTCGTGTCCTTCTGCAGAGTGTGTGTTCATGACCTCCTGCTGAGTGTGTGATCATGTCCTGCTGAGTGCGTGTTCGTGTCCTTCTGCTGAGTATATGTTTGTGTCCTTCTGCTGAGAGTTTGATCACGTCCCTCTGCTGAGTGTGAGATCATGTCCTTCTGCTGAGTGTGTGTTCGTGTCCTTCTGCTGAGTGTGTGTTCATCTCCTTCTGCTGAGTGTGTGTTCATGTCCTTCTGCTGAGTGTGTTTTCCTGTTCTTCTGCTGAGTGTGTGTTCGTGTCCTTCTGCTGAGTGTGTGTTCTTGTCCTTCTGCTCACTGTGTGTTCATGTCCTTCTGCTGAGTGTGTGTTCGCATCATTCTGCTGGGTGTGTGTTTGTGTCCTTCTGCTGAGTGTGTGTGTTCGGGTCCTTCTGCTGAGTGTGTGTTCATGTCCTCTGCTGAGTGTGTGTTCATGTCCTCTGCGGAGTGTGTGATCATGTCCTCCTGCTGAGTGTGTGTTCATGTCCTTCTTCTGAGTGAGTGATAATGGCCTTCTGCTGAGTGTGTGATCATGTCCTGCAGAGTGTGTGTTCGTGTCCTTCTGCTGAGTGTGTGTTTGTGTCCTTCTGCTGAGTGTGTGATCATGTCCTTCTGGTGAGTGTGTGTTCATGTCCTCTGCGGAGTGTGTGTTCATGACCTCTGCTGAGTGTGTGATCATGTCCTTCTGCTGAGTGTGTGTTCATGTCCTTCTGCTGAGTGTGTGATAATGGCCTTCTGCTGAGTGTGTGTTCGTGTCCTTCTGCTGAGTGTGTGCTCATGTCCTGCTGAGTGTGTGTTCGTGTCCTTCTGCTGAGTGTGTGTTTGTGTCCTTCTGCTGAGAGTGTGATCACGTCCCTCTGCTAAGTGTGTGTTCGTGTTCTTCTGCTGAGTGTGTGATTGTGTCCTTCTGCTAAGTGTGTGATCGTGTCCTTCTGCTGAGTGTGTGTTCATGTCCTTCTGCTGAGTGTGTGTTCGTGTCCTTCTGCTGAGTGTGTGTTCGTGTCCTTCTGCTGAGTGTGTGTGTTCGTGTCCTTCTGCTGAGTGTGCGTTCATGTCCTCTGCTGAGTGTGTGATCATGTCCTTCTGCTGAGTGTGTGTTCGTGTCCTTCTGCAGAGTGTGTGTTCATGACCTCCTGCTGAGTGTGTGATCATCTCCTGCTGAGTGCGTGTTCGTGTCCTTCTGCTGAGTGTGTGTTTGTGCCCTTCTGCTGAGAGTTTGATCACGTCCCTCTGCTGAGTGTGAGATCATGTCCTTCTGCTGAGTGTGTGTTCGTGTCCTTCTGCTGAGTGTGTGTTCATCTCCTTCTGCTGAGTGTGTGTTCATGTCCTTCTGCTGAGCGTGTTTTCCTGTTCTTCTGCTGAGTGTGTGTTCGTGTCCTTCTGCTGAGTGTGTGTTCATGCTCTTCTGCTGAGTGTGTGATCATGTCCTTCTGCTGAGTGTGTGTTCATGTCCTTCTGCTGAGTGTGTGTTCCTGTCCTTCTGCTGAGTGTGTGTTTGTGTCCTTCTGCAGAGTGTGTGTTCGTGTCCTTCTGCTGAGTGTGTGTTCAAGCCCTTCTGCTGAGTGTGTGTTCATGACCTTCTGCTGAGTGTGTGTTCACACCCATCTGCTGAGTGTGTGTTTGTGTCCTTCTGCTGAGTGTGTGTGTTAGTGTCCTTCTGCTGAGTGTGTGTTCATGACCTTCTGCTGAGTGTGAGTGATAATGGCCTTCTGCTGAGTGTGTGTTCCTGTCCTTCTGCTGAGTGTGTGTTCGTGTCCTTCTGCTGAGTGTGTGTGTTCGTGTCCTTCTGCTGAGTGTGCGTTCATGTCCTCTGCTGAGTGTGTGATCATGTCCTTCTGCTGAGTGTGTGTTCGTGTCCTTCTGCAGAGTGTGTGTTCATGACCTCCTGCTGAGTGTGTGATCATGTCCTGCTGAGTGCGTGTTCGTGTCCTTCTGCTGAGTGTGTGTTTGTGTCCTTCTGCTGAGAGTTTGATCACGTCCCTCTGCTGAGTGTGAGATCATGTCCTTCTGCTGAGTGTGTGTTCGTGTCCTTCTGCTGAGTGTGTGTTCATCTCCTTCTGCTGAGTGTGTGTTCATGTCCTTCTGCTGAGCGTGTTTTCCTGTTCTTCTGCTGAGTGTGTGTTCGTGTCCTTCTGCTGAGTGTGTGTTCATGCTCTTCTGCTGAGTGTGTGATCATGTCCTTCTGCTGAGTGTGTGTTCATGTCCTTCTGCTGAGTGTGTGTTCCTGTCCTTCTGCTGAGTGTGTGTTTGTGTCCTTCTGCAGAGTGTGTGTTCGTGTCCTTCTGCTGAGTGTGTGTTCAAGCCCTTCTGCTGAGTGTGTGTTCATGACCTTCTGCTGAGTGTGCGTTCACACCCATCTGCTGAGTGTGTGTTTGTGTCCTTCTGCTGAGTGTGTGTGTTCGTGTCCTTCTGCTGAGTGTGTGTTCATGACCTTCTGCTGAGTGTGAGTGATAATGGCCTTCTGCTGAGTGTGTGTTCGTGTCCATCTGCTGAGTGTGTGTTTGTTTCCTTCTGCTGAGTGTGTGATCATGACCTTCTGCTGAGTGTCTGATCGTGTCCTTCTGCTGAGTGTGTGTTTGTGTCCTTCTGCTGAGTTTGTGTTTGTGTCCTTCTGCTGAGTGTGTGATCATTTCCGACTGCTGATTGTGTGTTCATGTCCTTCTGCTGAGTGTGTGTTCATGCCCTTCTGCTGAGTGTGTGTTCACGCCCATCTGCTGAGTGTGTGTTTGTGTCCTTCTGCTGAGTGTGTGTTCCTGTCTTTCTGCTGAGTGTGTGTTCGTGTCCTTCTGCTGAGAGTTTGATCACGTCCCTCTGCTGAGTGTGAGATCATGTCCTTCTGCTGAGTGTGTGTTCGTGTCCTCTGCTGAGTGTGTGTTTGTGTCATTCTGCTAAGTGTGTGTTTGTGTCCTTCTGCTGAGTGTGTGTTCCTGTCCTTCTGCTGAGTGTGTGATCGTGTCCTTCTGCTAAGTGTGTGATTGTGTCCTTCTGCTGAGTGTGTGTTCTTGTCCTTCTGCTCACTGTGTGTTCATGTCCTTCTGCTGAGTGTGTGTTCGCATCATTCTGCTGAGTGTGTGTTCGTGTCCTTCTGCTGAGTGTGTGTGTTCGGGTCCTTCTGCTGAGTGTGTGTTCATGTCCTCTGCTGAGTGTGTGTTCATGTCCTCTGCGGAGTGTGTCATCATGTCCTTCTGCTGAGTGTGTGTTCATGTCCTTCTTCTGAGTGTGTGATAATGGCCTTCTGCTGAGTGTGTGATCATGTCCTGCTGAGTGTGTGTTCGTGTCCTTCTGCTGAGTGTGTGTTTGTGTCCTTCTGCTGAGTGTGTGATCATGTCCTTCTGGCGAGTGTGTGTTCATGTCCTCTGCGGAGTGTGTGTTCATGACCCCTGCTGAGTGTGTGATCATGTCCTTCTGCTGAGTGTGTGTTCATGTCCTTCTGCTGAGTGTGTGATAATGGCCTTCTGCTGAGTGTGTGTTCGTGTCCTTCTGCTGAGTGTGTGCTCATGTCCTGCTGAGTGTGTGTTCGTGTCCTTCTGCTGAGTGTGTGTTTGTGTCCTTCTGCTGAGAGTGTGATCACGTCCCTCTGCTAAGTGTGTGTTCGTGTCCTTCTGCTGAGTGTGTGATTGTGTCCTTCTGCTAAGTGTGTGATCGTGTCCTTCTGCTGAGTGTGTGTTCATGTCCTTCTGCTGAGTGTGTGCTCGTGTCCTTCTGCTGAGTGGGTGTTCGTGTCCTTCTGCTGAGTGTGTGTGTTCGTGTCCTTCTGCTGAGTGTGCGTTCATGTCCTCTGCTGAGTGTGTGATCATGTCCTTCTGCTGAGTGTGTGTTCGTGTCCTTCTGCAGAGTGTGTGTTCATGACCTCCTGCTGAGTGTGTGATCATGTCCTGCTGAGTGCGTGTTCGTGTCCTTCTGCTGAGTATATGTTTGTGTCCTTCTGCTGAGAGTTTGATCACGTCCCTCTGCTGAGTGTGAGATCATGTCCTTCTGCTGAGTGTGTGTTCGTGTCCTTCTGCTGAGTGTGTGTTCATCTCCTTCTGCTGAGTGTGTGTTCATGTCCTTCTGCTGAGTGTGTTTTCCTGTTCTTCTGCTGAGTGTGTGTTCGTGTCCTTCTGCTGAGTGTGTGTTCATGCTCTTCTGCTGAGTGTGTGATCATGTCCTTCTGCTGAGTGTGTGTTCATGTCCTTCTGCTGAGTGTGTGTTCCTGTCCTTCTGCTGAGTGTGTGTTCATGTCCTTCTGCTGAGTGTGTGTGTTTGTGTCCTTCTGCAGAGTGTGTGTTCGTGTCCTTCTGCTGAGTGTGTGTTCGAGCCCTTCTGCTGACTGTGTGTTCATGTCCTTCTGCTGAGTGTGTGTTCACACCCATCTGCTGAGTGTGTGTTTGTGTCCTTCTGCTGAGTGTGTGTGTTCGTGTCCTTCTGCTGAGTGTGTGTTCATGACCTTCGGCTGACTGTGAGTGATAATGGCCTTCTGCTGAGTGTGTGTTCGTGTCCATCTGCTGAGTGTGTGTTTGTGTCCTTCTGCTGAGTGTGTGATCATGACCTTCTGCTGAGTGTCTGATCGTGTCCTTCTGCTGAGTGTGTGTTTGTGTCCTTCTGCTGAGTTTGTGTTTGTGTCCTTCTGCTGAGTGTGTGATCATTTCCGACTGCTGATTGTGTGTTCATGTCCTTCTGCTGAGTGTGTGTTCATGTCCTTCTGCTGAGTGTGTGTTCACGCCAATCTGCTGAGTGTGTGTTTGTGTCCTTCTGCTGAGTGTGTGTTCCTGTCTTTCTGCTGAGTGTGTGTTCGTGTCCTTCTGCTGAGAGTTTGATCACGTCCCTCTGCTGAGTGTGAGATCATGTCCTTCTGCTGAGTGTGTCTTCGTGTCCTTCTGCTGAGTGCGTGTTCATTTCTTTCTGCTGAGTGTGTGTTCATGTACTCTGCTGAGTGTGTGTTCTTGTCCGTCTGCTGAGTGTGTGTTCAGGTCCTTCTGTTGAGTGTGTGTTCATGTCCTTCTGCTGAGTGTGTTCGTGTCCTTCTGCTGAGTGTGTGTTCATGCTCTTCTGCTGAGTGTGTGATCATGTCCTTCTGCTGAGTGCGTGTTCGTGTCCTTCTGCTGAGTATATGTTTGTGTCCTTCTGCTGAGAGTTTGATCACGTCCCTCTGCTGAGTGTGAGATCATGTCCTTCTGCTGAGTGTGTGTTCGTGTCCTTCTGCTGAGTGTGTGTTCATCTCCTTCTGCTGAGTGTGTGTTCATGTCCTTCTGCTGAGTGTGTTTTCCTGTTCTTCTGCTGAGTGTGTGTTCGTGTCCTTCTGCTGAGTGTGTGTTCATGCTCTTCTGCTGAGTGTGTGATCATGTCCTTCTGCTGAGTGTGTGTTCATGTCCTTCTGCTGAGTGTGTGTTCCTGTCCTTCTGCTGAGTGTGTGTTCATGTCCTTCTGCTGAGTGTGTGTGTTTGTGTCCTTCTGCAGAGTGTGTGTTCGTGTCCTTCTGCTGAGTGTGTGTTCGAGCCCTTCTGCTGAATGTGTGTTCATGTCCTTCTGCTGAGTGTGTGTTCACACCCATCTGCTGAGTGTGTGTTTGTGTCCTTCTGCTGAGTGTGTGTGTTCGTGTCCTTCTGCTGAGTGTGTGTTCATGACCTTCTGCTGAGTGTGAGTGATAATGGCCTTCTGCTGAGTGTGTGTTCGTGTCCATCTGCTGAGTGTGTGTTTGTGTCCTTCTGCTGAGTGTGTGATCATGACCTTCTGCTGAGTGTCTGATCGTGTCCTTCTGCTGAGTGTGTGTTTGTGTCCTTCTGCTGAGTTTGTGTTTGTGTCCTTCTGCTGAGTGTGTGATCATTTCCGACTGCTGATTGTGTGTTCATGTCCTTCTGCTGAGTGTGTGTTCATGTCCTTCTGCTGAGTGTGTGTTCACGCCAATCTGCTGAGTGTGTGTTTGTGTCCTTCTGCTGAGTGTGTGTTCCTGTCTTTCTGCTGAGTGTGTGTTCATGTCCTTCTGCTGAGTGTGTGATCATGTCCTTCTGCTGAGTGTGTGTTCGTGTCCTTCTGCTGAGTGTGTGTTTGTGTCCTTCTGCTGAGAGTATGATCACGTCCCTCTGCTGAGTGTCTGATCATGTCCGACTGCCGAGTGTGTGTTCGTGTCCTCTGCTGAGTGTGTGTTTGTGTCATTCTGCTTAGTGTGTGTTTGTGTCCTTCTGCTGAGTGTGTGTTCGTGTCCTTCTGCTGAGTGTGATCGTGTCCTTCTGCTAAGTGTGTGATCGTGTCCTTCTGCTGAGTGTGTGTTCTTGTCCTTCTGCTCACTGTGTGTTCATGTCCTTCTGCTGAGTGTGTGTTCGCATCATTCTGCTGAGTGTGTGTTTGTGTCCTTCTGCTGAGTGTGTGTGTTCGGGTCCTTCTGCTGAGTGTGTGTTCATGTCCTCTGCTGAGTGTGTGTTCATGTCCTCTGCGGAGTGTGTGATCATGTCCTTCTGCTGAGTGTGTGTTCATGTCCTTCTTCTGAGTGAGTGATAATGGCCTTCTGCTGAGTGTGTGATCATGTCCTGCAGAGTGTGTGTTCGTGTCCTTCTGCTGAGTGTGTGTTTGTGTCCTTCTGCTGAGTGTGTGATCATGTCCTTCTGGTGAGTGTGTGTTCATGTCCTCTGCGGAGTGTGTGTTCATGACCTCTGCTGAGTGTGTGATCATGTCCTTCTGCTGAGTGTGTGTTCATGTCCTTCTGCTGAGTGTGTGATAATGGCCTTCTGCTGAGTGTGTGTTCGTGTCCTTCTGCTGAGAGTGTGATCACGTCCCTCCGCTAAGTGTGTGTTCGTGTCCTTCTGCTGAGTGTGTGATTGTGTCCTTCTGCTAAGTGTGTGATCGTGTCCTTCTGCTGAGTGTGTGTTCATGTCCTTCTGCTGAGTGTGTGTTCGTGTCCTTCTGCTGAGTGTGTGTTCGTGTCCTTCTGCTGAGTGTGCGTGTTCGTGTCCTTCTGCTGAGTGTGCGTTCATGTCCTCTGCTGAGTGTGTGATCATGTCCTTCTGCTGAGTGTGTGTTCGTGTCCTTCTGCAGAGTGTGTGTTCATGACCTCCTGCTGAGTGTGTGATCATGTCCTGCTGAGTGCGTGTTCGTGTCCTTCTGCTGAGTGTGTGTTTGTGTCCTTCTGCTGAGAGTTTGATCACGTCCCTCTGCTGAGTGTGAGATCATGTCCTTCTGCTGAGTGTGTGTTCATCTCTTTCTGCTGAGTGTGTGTTCATGTCCTTCTGCTGAGCGTGTTTTCCTGTTCTTCTGCTGAGTGTGTGTTCGTGTCCTTCTGCTGAGTGTGTGTTCATGCTCTTCTGCTGAGTGTGTGATCATGTCCTTCTGCTGAGTGTGTGTTCATGTCCTTCTGCTGAGTGTGTGTTCCTGTCCTTCTGCTGAGTGTGTGTTTGTGTCCTTCTGCAGAGTGTGTGTTCGTGTCCTTCTGCTGAGTGTGTGTTCAAGCCCTTCTGCTGAGTGTGTGTTCATGACCTTCTGCTGAGTGTGTGTTCACACCCATCTGCTGAGTGTGTGTTTGTGTCCTTCTGCTGAGTGTGTGTGTTAGTGTCCTTCTGCTGAGTGTGTGTTCATGACCTTCTGCTGAGTGTGAGTGATAATGGCCTTCTGCTGAGTGTGTGTTCCTGTCCTTCTGCTGAGTGTGTGTTCGTGTCCTTCTGCTGAGTGTGTGTGTTCGTGTCCTTCTGCTGAGTGTGCGTTCATGTCCTCTGCTGAGTGTGTGACCATGTCCTTCTGCTGAGTGTGTGTTCGTGTCCTTCTGCAGAGTGTGTGTTCATGACCTCCTGCTGAGTGTGTGATCATGTCCTGCTGAGTGCGTGTTCGTGTCCTTCTGCTGAGTGTGTGTTTGTGTCCTTCTGCTGAGAGTTTGATCACGTCCCTCTGCTGAGTGTGAGATCATGTCCTTCTGCTGAGTGTGTGTTCGTGTCCTTCTGCTGAGTGTGTGTTCATCTCCTTCTGCTGAGTGTGTGTTCATGTCCTTCTGCTGAGCGTTTTTTCCTGTTCTTCTGCTGAGTGTGTGTTCGTGTCCTTCTGCTGAGTCTGTGTTCATGCTCTTCTGCTGAGTGTGTGATCATGTCCTTCTGCTGAGTGTGTGTTCATGTCCTTCTGCTGAGTGTGTGTTCCTGTCCTTCTGCTGAGTGTGTGTTTGTGTCCTTCTGCAGAGTGTGTGTTCGTGTCCTTCTGCTGAGTGTGTGTTCAAGCCCTTCTACTGAGTGTGTGTTCATGACCTTCTGCTGAGTGTGTGTTCACACCCATCTGCTGAGTGTGTGTTTGTGTCCTTCTGCTGAGTGTATGTGTTCGTGTCCTTCTGCTGAGTGTGTGTTCATGACCTTCTGCTGAGTGTGAGTGATAATGGCCTTCTGCTGAGTGTGTGTTCGTGTCCATCTGCTGAGTGTGTGTTTGTTTCCTTCTGCTGAGTGTGTGATCATGACCTTCTGCTGAGTGTCTGATCGTGTCCTTCTGCTGAGTGTGTGTTTGTGTCCTTCTGCTGAGTTTGTGTTTGTGTCCTTCTGCTGAGTGTGTGATCATTTCCGACTGCTGATTGTGTGTTCATGTCCTTCTGCTGAGTGTGTGTTCATGCCCTTCTGCTGAGTGTGTGTTCACGCCCATCTGCTGAGTGTGTGTTTGTGTCCTTCTGCTGAGTGTGTGTTCCTGTCTTTCTGCTGAGTGTGTGTTCGTGTCCTTCTGCTGAGAGTTTGATCACGTCCCTCTGCTGAGTGTGAGATCATGTCCTTCTGCTGAGTGTGTTTTCGTGTCCTTCTGCTGAGTATGTGTTTGTGTCCTTCTGCTGAGAGTGTGATCACGTCCCTCTGCTGAGTGTCTGATCATGTCCGACTGCTGAGTGTGTGTTCGTGTCCTCTGCTGAGTGTGTGTTTGTGTCATTCTGCTAAGTGTGTGTTTGTGTCCTTCTGCTGAGTGTGTGTTCCTGTCCTTCTGCTGAGTGTGTGTTCTTGTCCTTCTGCTCACTGTGTGTTCATGTCCTTCTGCTGAGTGTGTGTTCGCATCATTCTGCTGAGTGTGTGTTCGTGTCCTTCTGCTGAGTGTGTGTGTTCGGGTCCTTCTGCTGAGTGTGTGTTCATGTCCTCTGCTGAGTGTGTGTTCATGTCCTCTGCGGAGTGTGTCATCATGTCCTTCTGCTGAGTGTGTGTTCATGTCCTTCTTCTGAGTGTGTGATAATGGCCTTCTGCTGAGTGTGTGATCATGTCCTGCTGAGTGTGTGTTCGTGTCCTTCTGCTGAGTGTGTGTTTGTGTCCTTCTGCTGAGTGTGTGATCATGTCCTTCTGGTGAGTGTGTGTTCATGTCCTCTGCGGAGTGTGTGTTCATGACCTCTGCTGAGTGTGTGATCATGTCCTTCTGCTGAGTGTGTGTTCATGTCCTTCTGCTGAGTGTGTGATAATGGCCTTCTGCTGAGTGTGTGTTCGTGTCCTTCTGCTGAGTGTGTGCTCATGTCCTGCTGAGTGTGTGTTCGTGTCCTTCTGCTGAGTGTGTGTTTGTGTCCTTCTGCTGAGAGTGTGATCACGTCCCTCTGCTAAGTGTGTGTTCGTGTCCTTCTGCTGAGTGTGTGATTGTGTCCTTCTGCTAAGTGTGTGATCGTGTCCTTCTGCTGAGTGGGTGTTCGTGTCCTTCTGCTGAGTGTGTTTGTTCGTGTCCTTCTGCTGAGTGTGCGTTCATGTCCTCTGCTGAGTGTGTGATCATGTCCTTCTGCTGAGTGTGTGTTCGTGTCCTTCTGCAGAGTGTGTGTTCATGACCTCCTGCTGAGTGTGTGATCATGTCCTGCTGAGTGCGTGTTCGTGTCCTTTTGCTGAGTATATGTTTGTGTCCTTCTGCTGAGAGTTTGATCACGTCCCTCTGCTGAGTGTGAGATCATGTCCTTCTTCTGAGTGTGTGTTCATGCCTTCTGCTGAGTGTGTGATCATGTCCTTCTGCTGAGTGTGTTTTCCTGTTCTTCTGCTGAGTGTGTGTTCGTGTCCTTCTGCTGAGTGTGTGTTCATGCTCTTCTGCTGAGTGTGTGATCATGTCCTTCTGCTGAGTGTGTGTTCATGTCCTTCTGCTGAGTGTGTGTTCCTGTCCTTCTGCTGAGTGTGTGTTCATGTCCTTCTGCTGAGTGTGTGTGTTTGTGTCCTTCTGCAGAGTGTGTGTTCGTGTCCTTCTGCTGAGTGTGTGTTCGAGCCCTTCTGCTGAGTGTGTGTTCATGTCCTTCTGCTGAGTGTGTGTTCACGCCCATCTGCTGAGTGTGTGTTTGTGTCCTTCTGCTGAGTGTGTGTGTTCGTGTCCTTCTGCTGAGTGTGTGTTCATGACCTTCTGCTGACTGTGAGTGATAATGGCCTTCTGCTGAGTGTGTGTTCGTGTCCTTCTGCTGAGTGTGTGTTCGTGTCCTTCTGCTGAGTGTGCGTTCATGTCCTCTGCTGAGTGTGTGATCATGTCCTTCTGCTGAGTGTGTGTTCGTGTCCTTCTGCAGAGTGTGTGTTCATGACCTCCTGCTGAGTGTGTGATCATGTCCTGCTGAGTGCGTGTTCGTGTCCTTCTGCTGAGTGTGTGTTTGTGTCCTTCTGCTGAGAGTTTGATCACGTCCCTCTGCTGAGTGTGAGATCATGTCCTTCTGCTGAGTGTGTGTTCGTGTGCTTCTGCTGAGTGTGTGTTCATCTCCTTCTGCTGAGTGTGTGTTCATGTCCTTCTGCTGAGCGTGTTTTCCTGTTCTTCTGCTGAGTGTGTGTTCGTGTCCTTCTGCTGAGTCTGTGTTCATGCTCTTCTGCTGAGTGTGTGATCATGTCCTTCTGCTGAGTGTGTGTTCATGTCCTTCTGCTGAGTGTGTGTTCCTGTCCTTCTGCTGAGTGTGTGTTTGTGTCCTTCTGCAGAGTGTGTGTTCGTGTCCTTCTGCTGAGTGTGTGTTCAAGCCCTTCTGCTGAGTGTGTGTTCATGACCTTCTGCTGAGTGTGTGTTCACACCCATCTGCTGAGTGTGTGTTTGTGTCCTTCTGCTGAGTGTATGTGTTCGTGTCCTTCTGCTGAGTGTGTGTTCATGACCTTCTGCTGAGTGTGAGTGATAATGGCCTTCTGCTGAGTGTGTGTTCGTGTCCATCTGCTGAGTGTGTGTTTGTTTCCTTCTGCTGAGTGTGTGATCATGACCTTCTGCTGAGTGTCTGATCGTGTCCTTCTGCTGAGTGTGTGTTCGAGCCCTTCTGCTGAGTGTGTGTTCATGTCCTTCTGCTGAGTGTGTGTTCACACCCATCTGCTGAGTGTGTGTTTGTGTCCTTCTGCTGAGTGTGTGTGTTCGTGTCCTTCTGCTGAGTGTGTGTTCATGACCTTCTGCTGACTGTGAGTGATAATGGCCTTCTGCTGAGTGTGTGTTCGTGTCCTTCTGCTGAGTGTGTGTTCGTGTCCTTCTGCTGAGTGTGCGTTCATGTCCTCTGCTGAGTGTGTGATCATGTCCTTCTGCTGAGTGTGTGTTCGTGTCCTTCTGCAGAGTGTGTGTTCATGACCTCCTGCTGAGTGTGTGATCATGTCCTGCTGAGTGCGTGTTCGTGTCCTTCTGCTGAGTGTGTGTTTGTGTCCTTCTGCTGAGAGTTTGATCACGTCCCTCTGCTGAGTGTGAGATCATGTCCTTCTGCTGAGTGTGTGTTCGTGTGCTTCTGCTGAGTGTGTGTTCATCTCCTTCTGCTGAGTGTGTGTTCATGTCCTTCTGCTGAGCGTGTTTTCCTGTTCTTCTGCTGAGTGTGTGTTCGTGTCCTTCTGCTGAGTCTGTGTTCATGCTCTTCTGCTGAGTGTGTGATCATGTCCTTCTGCTGAGTGTGTGTTCATGTCCTTCTGCTGAGTGTGTGATCATGTCCTGCTGAGTGCGTGTTCGTGTCCTTCTGCTGAGTATATGTTTGTGTCCTTCTGCTGAGAGTTTGATCACGTCCCTCTGCTGAGTGTGAGATCATGTCCTTCTGCTGAGTGTGTGTTCGTGTCCATCTGCTGAGTGTGTGTTTGTGACCTTCTGCTGAGTGTGTGATCATGACCTTCTGCTGAGTGTCTGATCGTGTCCTTCTGCTGAGTGTGTGTTTGTGTCCTTCTGCTGAGTTTGTGTTTGTGTCCTTCTGCTGAGTGTGTGATCATTTCCGACTGCTGATTGTGTGTTCATGTCCTTCTGCTGAGTGTGTGTTCATGCCCTTCTGCTGAGTGTGTGTTCACGCCCATCTGCTGAGTGTGTGTTTGTGTCCTTCTGCTGAGTGTGTGTTCCTGTCTTTCTGCTGAGTGTGTGTTCGTGTCCTTCTGCTGAGAGTTTGATCACGTCCCTCTGCTGAGTGTGAGATCATGTCCTTCTGCTGAGTGTGTTTTCGTGTCCTTCTGCTGAGTATGTGTTTGTGTCCTTCTGCTGAGAGTGTGATCACGTCCCTCTGCTGAGTGTCTGATCATGTCCGACTGCTGAGTGTGTGTTCGTGTCCTCTGCTGAGTGTGTGTTTGTGTCATTCTGCTAAGTGTGTGTTTGTGTCCTTCTGCTGAGTGTGTGTTCCTGTCCTTCTGCTGAGTGTGTGATCGTGTCCTTCTGCTAAGTGTGTGATTGTGTCCTTCTGCTGAGTGTGTGTTCTTGTCCTTCTGCTCACTGTGTGTTCATGTCCTTCTGCTGAGTGTGTGTTCGCATCATTCTGCTGAGTGTGTGTTCGTGTCCTTCTGCTGAGTGTGTGTGTTCGGGTCCTTCTGCTGAGTGTGTGTTCATGTCCTCTGCTGAGTGTGTGTTCATGTCCTCTGCGGAGTGTGTCATCATGTCCTTCTGCTGAGTGTGTGTTCATGTCCTTCTTCTGAGTGTGTGATAATGGCCTTCTGCTGAGTGTGTGATCATGTCCTGCTGAGTGTGTGTTCGTGTCCTTCTGCTGAGTGTTTGTTTGTGTCCTTCTGCTGAGTGTGTGATCATGTCCTTCTGGTGAGTGTGTGTTCATGTCCTCTGCGGAGTGTGTGTTCATGACCTCTGCTGAGTGTGTGATCATGTCCTTCTGCTGAGTGTGTGTTCATGTCCTTCTGCTGAGTGTGTGATAATGGCCTTCTGCTGAGTGTGTGTTCGTGTCCTTCTGCTGAGTGTGTGCTCATGTCCTGCTGAGTGTGTGTTCGTGTCCTTCTGCTGAGTGTGTGTTTGTGTCCTTCTGCTGAGAGTGTGATCACGTCCCTCTGCTAAGTGTGTGTTCGTGTCCTTCTGCTGAGTGTGTGATTGTGTCCTTCTGCTAAGTGTGTGATCGTGTCCTTCTGCTGAGTGGGTGTTCGTGTCCTTCTGCTGAGTGTGTTTGTTCGTGTCCTTCTGCTGAGTGTGCGTTCATGTCCTCTGCTGAGTGTGTGATCATGTCCTTCTGCTGAGTGTGTGTTCGTGTCCTTCTGCAGAGTGTGTGTTCATGACCTCCTGCTGAGTGTGTGATCATGTCCTGCTGAGTGCGTGTTCGTGTCCTTCTGCTGAGTATATGTTTGTGTCCTTCTGCTGAGAGTTTGATCACGTCCCTCTGCTGAGTGTGAGATCATGTCCTTCTGCTGAGTGTGTGTTCGTGTCCATCTGCTGAGTGTGTGTTTGTGTCCTTCTGTTGAGTGTGTGATCATGACCTTCTGCTGAGTGTCTGATCGTGTCCTTCTGCTGAGTGTGTGTTTGTGTCCTTCTGCTGAGTTTGTGTTTGTGTCCTTCTGCTGAGTGTGTGATCATTTCCGACTGCTGATTGTGTGTTCATGTCCTTCTGCTGAGTGTGTGTTCCTGTCCTTCTGCTGAGTGTGTGTTCACGCCAATCTGCTGAGTGTGTGTTTGTGTCCTTCTGCTGAGTGTGTGATCATTTCCGACTGCTGATTGTGTGTTCATGTCCTTCTGCTGAGTGTGTGTTCATGTCCTTCTGCTGAGTGTGTGTTCACGCCAATCTGCTGAGTGTGTGTTTGTGTCCTTCTGCTGAGTGTGTGTTCCTGTCTTTCTGCTGAGTGTGTGTTCGTGTCCTTCTGCTGAGAGTTTGATCACGTCCCTCTGCTCAGTGTGAGATCATGTCCTTCTGCTGAGTGTGTCTTCGTGTCCTTCTGCTGAGTGCGTGTTCATTTCTTTCTGCTGAGTGTGTGTTCATGTACTCTGCTGAGTGTGTGTTCTTGTCCGTCTGCTGAGTGTGTGTTCAGGTCCTTCTGCTGAGTGTGTGTTCATGTCCTTCTGCTGAGTGTGTGTTCGTGTCCTTCTGCTGAGTGTGTGTTCATCTCCGTCTGCTGAGTGTGTGTTCATGTCCTTCTGCTGAGTGTGTTTTCGTGTTCTTCTGCTGAGTGTGTGTTCGTGTCCTTCTGCTGAGTGTGTGTTCATGTCCTTCTGCTGAGTGTGTGTTCACGCCCATCTGCTGAGTGTGTGTTTGTGTCCTTCTGCTGAGTGTGTGTGTTCATGTCCTTCTGCTGAGTGTGTTTTCGTGTTCTTCTGCTGAGTGTGTGTTCGTGTCCTTCTGCTGAGTGTGTGTTCATGCTCTTCTGCTGAGTGTGTGATCATGTCCTTCTGCTGAGTGTGTGTTCATGTCCTTCTGCTGAGTGTGTGTTCCTGTCCTTCTGCTGAGTGTGTGTTCGTGTCCTTCTGCTGAGTGTGTGTGTTTGTGTCCTTCTGCAGAGTGTGTGTTCGTGTCCTTCTGCTGAGTGTGTGTTCAAGCCCTTCTGCTGAGTGTGTGTTCATGTCCTTCTGCTGAGTGTGTGTTCACGCCCATCTGCTGAGTGTGTGTCCATGACCTTCTGCTGAGTGTGAGTGATAATGGCCTTCTGCTGAGTGTGTGTTCATGTCCTTCTGCTGAGTGTGTATTCATGTCCTTTTGCTGAGTGTGCGATCATGTCCTTCTGCTGAGTGTGTGATCATGTCCTTCTGCTGAGTGTGTGTTCATGTCCTCTGCTGAGTGTGTGATCATGTCCTTCTGCTGAGTGTTTGTTCGTGTCCATCTGCTGAGTGTGTGTTTGTTTCCTTCTGCTGAGTGTGTGATCATGACATTCTGCTGAGTGTGTGATCGTGTCCTTCTGCTGAGTGTGTGTTTGTGTCCTTCTGCTGAGTTTGTGTTTGTGCCCTTCTGCTGAGTTTGTGTTTGTGCCCTTCTGCTGAGTGTGTGATCATTTCCGACTGCTGATTGTGTGTTCATGTCCTTCTGCTGAGTGTGTGTTCATGTCCTTCTGCTGAGTGTGTGTTCACGCCCATCTGCTGAGTGTGTGTTTGTGTCCTTCTGCTGAGTGTGTGTTCCTATCTTTCTGCTGAGTGTGTGTTCGTGTCCTTCTGCTGAGTGTGTGTTCATGCCTTCTGCTGAGTGTGTGATCATGTCCTTCTGCTGAGTGTGTGTTCGTGTCCTTCTGCTGAGTGTGTGTTCCTGCTCTTCTGCTGAGTGTGTGATCATATCCTTCTGCTGAGTGTGTGTTCATGTCCTTCTGCTGAGTGTGTGTTCCTGTCCTTCTGCTGAGTGTGTGTTCGTGTCCTCCTGCTGAGTGTGTGTGTTTGTGTCCTTCTGCAGAGTGTGTGTTCGTGTCCTTCTGCTGAGTGTGTGTTCATGTCCTTCTGCTGAGTGTGTGTTCACGCCCATCTGCTGAGTGTGTGTTTGTGCCCTTCTGCTGAGTGTGTGTTCATGTCCTTCTGCTGAGTGTGTGTTCCTGTCCTTCTGCTGAGTGTGTGTTTGTGTCCTTCTGCAGAGTGTGTGTTCGTGTCCTTCTGCTGAGTGTGTGTTCAAGCCCTTCTGCTGAGTGTGTGTTCATGACCTTCTGCTGAGTGTGTGTTCACACCCATCTGCTGAGTGTGTGTTTGTGTCCTTCTGCTGAGTGTATGTGTTCGTGTCCTTCTGCTGAGTGTGTGTTCATGACCTTCTGCTGAGTGTGAGTGATAATGGCCTTCTGCTGAGTGTGTGTTCGTGTCCATCTGCTGAGTGTGTGTTTGTTTCCTTCTGCTGAGTGTGTGATCATGACCTTCTGCTGGGTGTCTGATCGTGTCCTTCTGCTGAGTGTGTGTTTGTGTCCTTCTGCTGAGTTTGTGTTTGTGTCCTTCTGCTGAGTGTGTGATCATTTCCGACTGCTGATTGTGTGTTCATGTCCTTCTGCTGAGTGTGTGTTCATGCCCTTCTGCTGAGTGTGTGTTCACGCCCATCTGCTGAGTGTGTGTTTGTGTCCTTCTGCTGAGTGTGTGTTCCTGTCTTTCTGCTGAGTGTGTGTTCGTGTCCTTCTGCTGAGAGTTTGATCACGTCCCTCTGCTGAGTGTGAGATCATGTCCTTCTGCTGAGTGTGTTTTCGTGTCCTTCTGCTGAGTGTGTGTTCGTGTCCTCTGCTGAGTGTGTGTTTGTGTCATTCTGCTAAGTGTGTGTTTGTGTCCTTCTGCTGAGTGTGTGTTCCTGTCCTTCTGCTGAGTGTGTGATCGTGTCCTTCTGCTAAGTGTGTGATTGTGTCCTTCTGCTGAGTGTGTGTTCTTGTCCTTCTGCTCACTGTGTGTTCATGTCCTTCTGCTGAGTGTGTGTTCGCACCATTCTGCTGAGTGTGTGTTCGTGTCCTTCTGCTGAGTGTGTGTGTTCGGGTCCTTCTGCTGAGTGTGTGTTCATGTCCTCTGCTGAGTGTGTGTTCATGTCCTCTGCGGAGTGTGTCATCATGTCCTTCTGCTGAGTGTGTGTTCATGTCCTTCTTCTGAGTGTGTGATAATGGCCTTCTGCTGAGTGTGTGATCATGTCCTGCTGAGTGTGTGTTCGTGTCCTTCTGCTGAGTGTGTGTTTGTGTCCTTCTGCTGAGTGTGTGATCATGTCCTTCTGGTGAGTGTGTGTTCATGTCCTCTGCGGAGTGTGTGTTCATGACCTCTGCTGAGTGTGTGATCATGTCCTTCTGCTGAGTGTGTGTTCATGTCCTTCTGCTGAGTGTGTGATAATGGCCTTCTGCTGAGTGTGTGTTCGTGTCCTTCTGCTGAGTGTGTGCTCATGTCCTGCTGAGTGTGTGTTCGTGTCCTTCTGCTGAGTGTGTGTTTGTGTCCTTCTGCTGAGAGTGTGATCACGTCCCTCTGCTAAGTGTGTGTTCGTGTCCTTCTGCTGAGTGTGTGATTGTGTCCTTCTGCTAAGTGTGTGATCGTGTCCTTCTGCTGAGTGGGTGTTCGTGTCCTTCTGCTGAGTGTGTTTGTTCGTGTCCTTCTGCTGAGTGTGCGTTCATGTCCTCTGCTGAGTGTGTGATCATGTCCTTCTGCTGAGTGTGTGTTCGTGTCCTTCTGCAGAGTGTGTGTTCATGACCTCCTGCTGAGTGTGTGATCATGTCCTGCTGAGTGCGTGTTCGTGTCTTTCTGCTGAGTATATGTTTGTGTCCTTCTGCTGAGAGTTTGATCACGTCCCTCTGCTGAGTGTGAGATCATGTCCTTCTGCTGAGTGTGTGTTCGTGTCCATCTGCTGAGTGTGTGTTTGTGTCCTTCTGCTGAGTGTGTGATCATGACCTTCTGCTGAGTGTCTGATCGTGTCCTTCTGCTGAGTGTGTGTTTGTGTCCTTCTGCTGAGTTTGTGTTTGTGTCCTTCTGCTGAGTGTGTGATCATTTCCGACTGCTGATTGTGTGTTCATGTCCTTCTGCTGAGTGTGTGTTCATGTCCTTCTGCTGAGTGTGTGTTCACGCCAATCTGCTGAGTGTGTGTTTGTGTCCTTCTGCTGAGTGTGTGTTCCTGTCTTTCTGCTGAGTGTGTGTTCGTGTCTTTCTGCTGAGAGTTTGATCACGTCCCTCTGCTCAGTGTGAGATCATGTCCTTCTGCTGAGTGTGTCTTCGTGTCCTTCTGCTGAGTGCGTGTTCATTTCTTTCTGCTGAGTGTGTGTTCATGTACTCTGCTGAGTGTGTGTTCTTGTCCGTCTGCTGAGTGTGTGTTCAGGTCCTTCTGCTGAGTGTGTGATAATGGCCTTCTGCTGAGTGTGTGATCATGTCCTGCTGAGTGTGTGTTCGTGTCCTTCTGCTGAGTGTGTGTTTGTGTCCTTCTGCTGAGTGTGTGATCATGTCCTTCTGGTGAGTGTGTGTTCATGTCCTCTGCGGAGTGTGTGTTCATGACCTCTGCTGAGTGTGTGATCATGTCCTTCTGCTGAGTGTGTGTTCATGTCCTTCTGCTGAGTGTGTGATAATGGCCTTCTGCTGAGTGTGTGTTCGTGTCCTTCTGCTGAGTGTGTGCTCATGTCCTGCTGAGTGTGTGTTCGTGTCCTTCTGCTGAGTGTGTGTTTGTGTCCTTCTGCTGAGAGTGTGATCACGTCCCTCTGCTAAGTGTGTGTTCGTGTCCTTCTGCTGAGTGTGTGATTGTGTCCTTCTGCTAAGTGTGTGATCGTGTCCTTCTGCTGAGTGTGTTTGTTCGTGTCCTTCTGCTGAGTGTGCGTTCATGTCCTCTGCTGAGTGTGTGATCATGTCCTTCTGCTGAGTGTGTGTTCATGTCCTTCTGCTGAGTGTGTGATAATGGCCTTCTGCTGAGTGTGTGTTCGTGTCCTTCTGCTGAGTGTGTGCTCATGTCCTGCTGAGTGTGTGTTCGTGTCCTTCTGCTGAGTGTGTGTTTGTGTCCTTCTGCTGAGAGTGTGATCACGTCCCTCTGCTAAGTGTGTGTTCGTGTCCTTCTGCTGAGTGTGTGATTGTGTCCTTCTGCTAAGTGTGTGATCGTGTCCTTCTGCTGAGTGGGTGTTCGTGTCCTTCTGCTGAGTGTGTTTGTTCGTGTCCTTCTGCTGAGTGTGCGTTCATGTCCTCTGCTGAGTGTGTGATCATGTCCTTCTGCTGAGTGTGTGTTCGTGTCCTTCTGCAGAGTGTGTGTTCATGACCTCCTGCTGAGTGTGTGATCATGTCCTGCTGAGTGCGTGTTCGTGTCCTTCTGCTGAGTATATGTTTGTGTCCTTCTGCTGAGAGTTTGATCACGTCCCTCTGCTGAGTGTGAGATCATGTCCTTCTGCTGAGTGTGTGTTCGTGTCCATCTGCTGAGTGTGTGTTTGTGACCTTCTGCTGAGTGTGTGATCATGACCTTCTGCTGAGTGTCTGATCGTGTCCTTCTGCTGAGTGTGTGTTTGTGTCCTTCTGCTGAGTTTGTGTTTGTGTCCTTCTGCTGAGTGTGTGATCATTTCCGACTGCTGATTGTGTGTTCATGTCCTTCTGCTGAGTGTGTGTTCATGTCCTTCTGCTGAGTGTGTGTTCACGCCAATCTGCTGAGTGTGTGTTTGTGTCCTTCTGCTGAGTGTGTGATCATTTCCGACTGCTGATTGTGTGTTCATGTCCTTCTGCTGAGTGTGTGTTCATGTCCTTCTGCTGAGTGTGTGTTCACGCCAATCTGCTGAGTGTGTGTTTGTGTCCTTCTGCTGAGTGTGTGTTCCTGTCTTTCTGCTGAGTGTGTGTTCGTGTCTTTCTGCTGAGAGTTTGATCACGTCCCTCTGCTCAGTGTGAGATCATGTCCTTCTGCTGAGTGTGTCTTCGTGTCCTTCTGCTGAGTGCGTGTTCATTTCTTTCTGCTGAGTGTGTGTTCATGTACTCTGCTGAGTGTGTGTTCTTGTCCGTCTGCTGAGTGTGTGTTCAGGTCCTTCTGCTGAGTGTGTGATAATGGCCTTCTGCTGAGTGTGTGATCATGTCCTGCTGAGTGTGTGTTCGTGTCCTTCTGCTGAGTGTGTGTTTGTGTCCTTCTGCTGAGTGTGTGATCATGTCCTTCTGGTGAGTGTGTGTTCATGTCCTCTGCGGAGTGTGTGTTCATGACCTCTGCTGAGTGTGTGATCATGTCCTTCTGCTGAGTGTGTGTTCATGTCCTTCTGCTGAGTGTGTGATAATGGCCTTCTGCTGAGTGTGTGTTCGTGTCCTTCTGCTGAGTGTGTGCTCATGTCCTGCTGAGTGTGTGTTCGTGTCCTTCTGCTGAGTGTGTGTTTGTGTCCTTCTGCTGAGAGTGTGATCACGTCCCTCTGCTAAGTGTGTGTTCGTGTCCTTCTGCTGAGTGTGTGATTGTGTCCTTCTGCTAAGTGTGTGATCGTGTCCTTCTGCTGAGTGGGTGTTCGTGTCCTTCTGCTGAGTGTGTTTGTTCGTGTCCTTCTGCTGAGTGTGCGTTCATGTCCTCTGCTGAGTGTGTGATCATGTCCTTCTTCTGAGTGTGTGTTCGTGTCCTTCTGCAGAGTGTGTGTTCATGACCTCCTGCTGAGTGTGTGATCATGTCCTGCTGAGTGCGTGTTCGTGTCCTTCTGCTGAGTATATGTTTGTGTCCTTCTGCTGAGAGTTTGATCACGTCCCTCTGCTGAGTGTGAGATCATGTCCTTCTGCTGAGTGTGTGTTCGTGTCCATCTGCTGAGTGTGTGTTTGTGTCCTTCTGCTGAGTGTGTGATCATGACCTTCTGCTGAGTGTCTGATCGTGTCCTTCTGCTGAGTGTGTGTTTGTGTCCTTCTGCTGAGTTTGTGTTTGTGTCCTTCTGCTGAGTGTGTGATCATTTCCGACTGCTGATTGTGTGTTCATGTCCTTCTGCTGAGTGTGTGTTCATGTCCTTCTGCTGAGTGTGTGTTCACGCCAATCTGCTGAGTGTGTGTTTGTGTCCTTCTGCTGAGTGTGTGATCATTTCCGACTGCTGATTGTGTGTTCATGTCCTTCTGCTGAGTGTGTGTTCATGTCCTTCTGCTGAGTGTGTGTTCACACCAATCTGCTGAGTGTGTGTTTGTGTCCTTCTGCTGAGTGTGTGTTCCTGTCTTTCTGCTGAGTGTGTGTTCGTGTCTTTCTGCTGAGAGTTTGATCACGTCCCTCTGCTCAGTGTGAGATCATGTCCTTCTGCTGAGTGTGTCTTCGTGTCCTTCTGCTGAGTGCGTGTTCATTTCTTTCTGCTGAGTGTGTGTTCATGTACTCTGCTGAGTGTGTGTTCTTGTCCGTCTGCTGAGTGTGTGTTCAGGTCCTTCTGCTGAGTGTGTGTTCATGTCCTTCTGCTGAGTGTGTGTTCGTGTCATTCTGCTGAGTGTGTGTTCATCTCCGTCTGCTGAGTGTGTGTTCATGTCCTTCTGCTGAGTGTGTTTTCGTGTTCTTCTGCTGAGTGTGTGTTCGTGTCCTTCTGCTGAGTGTGTGTTCATGCTCTTCTGCTGAGTGTGTGATCATGTCCTTCTGCTGAGTGTGTGTTCATGTCCTTCTGCTGAGTGTGTGTTCCTGTCCTTCTGCTGAGTGTGTGTTCGTGTCCTTCTGCTGAGTGTGTGTGTTTGTGTCCTTCTGCAGAGTGTGTGTTCGTGTCCTTCTGCTGAGTGTGTGTTCAAGCCCTTCTGCTGAGTGTGTGTTCATGTCCTTCTGCTGAGTGTGTGTTCACGCCCATCTGCTGAGTGTGTGTTTGTGTCCTTCTGCTGAGTGTGTGTGTTCATGTCCTTCTGCTGAGTGTGTTTTCGTGTTCTTCTGCTGAGTGTGTGTTCGTGTCCTTCTGCTGAGTGTGTGCTCATGCTCTTCTGCTGAGTGTGTGATCATGTCCTTCTGCTGAGTGTGTGTTCATGTCCTTCTGCTGAGTGTGTGTTCCTGTCCTTCTGCTGAGTGTGTGTTCGTGTCCTTCTGCTGAGTGTGTGTGTTTGTGTCCTTCTGCAGAGTGTGTGTTCGTGTCCTTCTGCTGAGTGTGTGTTCAAGCCCTTCTGCTGAGTGTGTGTTCATGTCCTTCTGCTGAGTGTGTGTTCACGCCCATCTGCTGAGTGTGTGTCCATGACCTTCTGCTGAGTGTGAGTGATAATGGCCTTCTGCTGAGTGTGTGTTCATGTATTTCTGCTGAGTGTGTATTCATGTCCTTTTGCTGAGTGTGCGATCATGTCCTTCTGCTGAGTGTGTGATCATGTCCTTCTGCTGAGTGTGTGTTCATGTCCTCTGCTGAGTGTGTGATCATGTCCTTCTGCTGAGTGTTTGTTCGTGTCCATCTGCTGAGTGTGTGTTTGTTTCCTTCTGCTGAGTGTGTGATCATGACATTCTGCTGAGTGTGTGATCGTGTCCTTCTGCTGAGTGTGTGTTTGTGTCCTTCTGCTGAGTTTGTGTTTGTGCCCTTCTGCTGAGTTTGTGTTTGTGCCCTTCTGCTGAGTGTGTGATCATTTCCGACTGCTGATTTTGTGTTCATGTCCTTCTGCTGAGTGTGTGTTCATGTCCTTCTGCTGAGTGTGTGTTCACGCCCATCTGCTGAGTGTGTGTTTGTGTCCTTCTGCTGAGTGTGTGTTCCTGTCTTTCTGCTGAGTGTGTGTTCGTGTCCTTCTGCTGAGTGTGTGTTCATGCCTTCTGCTGAGTGTGTGATCATGTCCTTCTGCTGAGTGTGTGATCATGTCCTTCTGCTGAGTGTGTGTTCATGTCCTTCTGCTGAGTGTGTGATCATGTCCTTCTGCTGAGTGTGTGTTCATGTCCTTCTGCTGAGTGTGTGTTCATGTCCTTCTGCTGAGTGTGTGTTCGTGTCCATCTGCTGAGTGTGTGATCATGTCCTTCTGCTGAGTGTGTGATAATGTCCTTCTGCTGAGTGTGCTTTCGTGTTCTTCTGCTGTGTGTGTTCGTGTCCTTCTGCAGAGTGTGTATTCGTGTCCTTCTGCTGAGTGTGTGTTCAAGCCCTTCTGCTGAGTGTGTGTTCATGTCCTTCTGCTGAGTGTGTGTTCACGCCCATCTGCTGAGTGTGTGTTTGTGTCCTTCTGCTGAGTGTGTGTGTTCGTGTCCTTCTGCTGAGTGTGTGTTCCTGCTCTTCTGCTGAGTGTGTGATCATATCCTTCTGCTGAGTGTGTGTTCATGTCCTTCTGCTGAGTGTGTGTTCCTGTCCTTCTGCTGAGTGTGTGTTCGTGTCCTCCTGCTGAGTGTGTGTGTTTGTGTCCTTCTGCAGAGTGTGTGTTCGTGTCCTTCTGCTGAGTGTGTGTTCATGTCCTTCTGCTGAGTGTGTGTTCACGCCCATCTGCTGAGTGTGTG
Source organism: Mobula birostris (assembly GCF_030028105.1). NCBI lineage: Eukaryota > Metazoa > Chordata > Chondrichthyes > Myliobatiformes > Myliobatidae > Mobula > Mobula birostris. The sequence continues at coordinate 803,222 of NW_027275721.1, forward strand.
TTTGTGCCCTTCTGCTGAGTTTGTGTTTGTGCCCTTCTGCTGAGTGTGTGATCATTTCCGACTGCTGATTGTGTGTTCATGTCCTTCTGCTGAGTGTGTGTTCATGTCCTTCTGCTGAGTGTGTGTTCAGGCCAATCTGCTGAGTGTGTGTTTGTGTCCTTCTGCTGAGTGTGTGATCATTTCCGACTGCTGATTGTGTGTTCATGTCCTTCTGCTGAGTGTGTGTTCATGTCCTTCTGCTGAGTGTGTGTTCACGCCAATCTGCTGAGTGTGTGTTTGTGTCCTTCTGCTGAGTGTGTGTTCCTGTCTTTCTGCTGAGTGTGTGTTCGTGTCCTTCTGCTGAGAGTTTGATCACGTCCCTCTGCTCAGTGTGAGATCATGTCCTTCTGCTGAGTGTGTCTGCGTGTCCTTCTGCTGAGTGCGTGTTCATTTCTTTCTGCTGAGTGTGTGTTCATGTACTCTGCTGAGTGTGTGTTCTTGTCCGTCTGCTGAGTGTGTGTTCAGGTCCTTCTGCTGAGTGTGTGTTCATGTCCTTCTGCTGAGTGTGTGTTCGTGTCCTTCTGCTGAGTGTGTGTTCATCTCCGTCTGCTGAGTGTGTGTTCATGTCCTTCTGCTGAGTGTGTTTTCGTGTTCTTCTGCTGAGTGTGTGTTCGTGTCCTTCTGCTGAGTGTGTGTTCATGCTCTTCTGCTGAGTGTGTGATCATGTCCTTCTGCTGAGTGTGTGTTCATGTCCTTCTGCTGAGTGTGTGTTCCTGTCCTTCTGCTGAGTGTGTGTTCGTGTCCTTCTGCTGAGTGTGTGTGTTTGTGTCCTTCTGCAGAGTGTGTGTTCGTGTCCTTCTGCTGAGTGTGTGTTCAAGCCCTTCTGCTGAGTGTGTGTTCATGTCCTTCTGCTGAGTGTGTGTTCACGCCCATCTGCTGAGTGTGTGTTTGTGTCCTTCTGCTGAGTGTGTGTGTTCATGTCCTTCTGCTGAGTGTGTTTTCGTGTTCTTCTGCTGAGTGTGTGTTCGTGTCCTTCTGCTGAGTGTGTGTTCATGCTCTTCTGCTGAGTGTGTGATCATGTCCTTCTGCTGAGTGTGTGTTCATGTCCTTCTGCTGAGTGTGTGTTCCTGTCCTTCTGCTGAGTGTGTGTTCGTGTCCTTCTGCTGAGTGTGTGTGTTTGTGTCCTTCTGCAGAGTGTGTGTTCGTGTCCTTCTGCTGAGTGTGTGTTCAAGCCCTTCTGCTGAGTGTGTGTTCATGTCCTTCTGCTGAGTGTGTGTTCACGCCCATCTGCTGAGTGTGTGTCCATGACCTTCTGCTGAGTGTGAGTGATAATGGCCTTCTGCTGAGTGTGTGTTCATGTCCTTCTGCTGAGTGTGTATTCATGTCCTTTTGCTGAGTGTGCGATCATGTCCTTCTGCTGAGTGTGTGATCATGTCCTTCTGCTGAGTGTGTGTTCATGTCCTCTGCTGAGTGTGTGATCATGTCCTTCTGCTGAGTGTTTGTTCGTGTCCATCTGCTGAGTGTGTGTTTGTTTCCTTCTGCTGAGTGTGTGATCATGACATTCTGCTGAGTGTGTGATCGTGTCCTTCTGCTGAGTGTGTGTTTGTGTCCTTCTGCTGAGTTTGTGTTTGTGCCCTTCTGCTGAGTTTGTGTTTGTGCCCTTCTGCTGAGTGTGTGATCATTTCCGACTGCTGATTGTGTGTTCATGTCCTTCTGCTGAGTGTGTGTTCATGTCCTTCTGCTGAGTGTGTGTTCACGCCCATCTGCTGAGTGTGTGTTTGTGTCCTTCTGCTGAGTGTGTGTTCCTGTCTTTCTGCTGAGTGTGTGTTCGTGTCCTTCTGCTGAGTGTGTGTTCATGCCTTCTGCTGAGTGTGTGATCATGTCCTTCTGCTGAGTGTGTGATCATGTCCTTCTGCTGAGTGTGTGTTCATGTCCTTCTGCTGAGTGTGTGATCATGTCCTTCTGCTGAGTGTGTGTTCATGTCCTTCTGCTGAGTGTGTGTTCATGTCCTTCTGCTGAGTGTGTGTTCGTGTCCATCTGCTGAGTGTGTGA